>NW_010259610.1:0-102573 GCF_000690775.1 Eurypyga helias
AAAAACCCCAAACCAAACCAAACCTCCAAACCCCAACAGGAAACAAAAAAGGAAGGAAAAAAGTGAAGGCAGCGGCGTTTCGGGTTTTAACCGATCATTTGTTGAGCATCTGCGGACACGGCTGCTCCGCTCCCGCGGGCTTGCCGGGGCATTGCTGTTTTAGGGACAACGCAGCGCTCTCCAGGCGCAGGCTCATGTCCTTTTTTCCCCACTGGAAGAGGTGAGAGCCATTCCCTCCCAGCAGCGGGGCGGAAGGGGGAAGGGGCAGGGCGGAGGGCCCGATCCTGAGCTCCTTAGGCAAAACTTCCATCTGAAGCAGGACCGAGTTCCCAGCCGGCAGCAATTTCCCCCATCGCTAATGAGTCGCCTCTGCTAATAAATGATGCTTCTGCTCAGGTTCCTCAGCGGTTTGCAGCTGAGTCCGAGAGAATTTGATCCTTCAGGTGAAGATGTGTTTTAATAAAACTGCTGTAATGTTGGCATTTTATTAGGAGGTTATAGTTTCCAAATTAATACATAATCTATGAAAAATGTCTCACCTACCAAACTAGATTCACCTCCATGCACTCCTTTCTTCATTTACATGCATTTTACAAGTAGGAACCCAGCTCTACATTTCCCTGAATCACCAGACCATTAATTTGCTGGGGAGCTAGCTGTTTCACCCAGATGGATATAATTCTGAATAAACTCAGAAGAAATGCAAAAACATATGCTTTTCTGTCATTCCCCCCCCCTCCCCTTTTTTTTTATTTCCTCCTTAGTCTGTCTGTGTTGAGCAATGCCTTCAGAAACTTCATTATCTAAAAGGCAGACCTAGAGGGCAGGGACTTTGGGAACACTTCCCTTTTATTCTGAAACTTTCTAAACTTAGAGCAGGGTTGAACATGTCCTCAAATCTGCACCTTCCAGGAGGAAATGAATGATGTGCCAGACACTTCACTTCTACTCAAAAAATATAAACCAAATGCTGTGAGGTTCGGAATTCTTTCCCAGGCCCATTTTTTCAGCACATTTTACACTCAGGACGTAAAATGATCATCTGAGAAGTTGATAAAAACCCTACACAGATGTTACTGTATATCTTCCTCCATTTTATTTCAAGTAGATTTTACTAAAAATTCATAGCAAAAAAAAAAAAAGGATGGCCACCCTGACAGGATACATTTGCAGGTTGCAAGCCAAGCAATCTCAAACAGCTCAGGTTAGAAATACACTTGGAGTAGGTGTTAATATTTCTGAAAGAAGAACATTGGGTTTTTCTGTAAATAGGTATTATTTTTCAGTTAAAATTTCACCTTTCTTTGACTTTCTTGACTGGTGAAAATTTACACCCGAATCAGCACGGAGCACTGTAACGGAGGGTGGTTGCAGTAGAATTTTAGGTTTTAAGATATTGTACATTAAAAAAAAAAAAGGTCTTGACAGAGCAAGTATAGTTTCTGCTTGACATCTGAAAGAACTATCATCTAGGAAATACCCTGAAAACATTCATCTGCTAGATAATGCGAGCGCTGAATAGAAATATGTTTCCACCAGCTCTGCAATACAAATCAAGAAACGTTGTAAATGTCATATGATTGATAAATCAAGAATTTGTAAATGCAGTGCCAGCATCGCAGAACTCACAATATCTTTTCCTGTTTATAAAAATACAGTTTAATTATTTTAGTTTGGGTTTTCCTTATCCTAACTTTATGTTTTATTGAAAGCTGTTGAACCCTTAGACTGTTGATTACTGGCATATTTGGTTTAGGAAGTGGGGTTATAATACAGGCAGTTACATACCTAATGCACGTATCTCTTTAAATCAAAATAATTATCTTTCACGCACGTGAGTGAAGCAGGTTATTTGCTTATGGCAGTTTTAGTGTCAGTCATATTTTTTTTGATCGGTTAAATTTAGTTATTTATTTTTATTTATCATTGCTGCTTGCAGGAGGACTTCCACTAAGGTGAATATCCCTAATACAAAAATTAGAACGTTCTCATTAGTTTGTTTAAAATAAAAATATTTTTTAATGCTGGATTAGTTTTCTGCTGTGGTATTGGTAGGAGTTGTTTAGTCTCTTTCTTTGATTAATATGCAACATAGTTCATGCTTCCGCAAACATTTTTAATCATATAGCAAATTGTTGAATGTTCCTATAAGGAGTAATGGGCAAAGGCTACCAGGAAGTGTAACTACATTGGACTGGCAAAACACGTAAGGGCTGAAATAAGCGACTGACCCAAACCACACTGAAATCAATGGGAGACTCCTGTTGAGTTGGAACAGGCTTTAGGCACAGTATAAATGACTATGCAGGTACAGCACTTTTCATCTCTTTCCAGTTTTGCTTTGATTTACAGCACATTATTTACAGGTAAATTCCTCAGCTAGATTAAAATTTATTGATTCATGCCTGGCATAGAAAGATCTGGGTTTGGATGTAAGCACCGGTGGGAAGGCTGCACTGGTATTGCGGAGCTGATGGAAATCTTATCCAAGCAAAGATTGCTTTTAGGATATTTCTTAAACTGTTTTCTTTTTGACGAAGTTGTATGAATACAGCAACTATCTGAAAGATTTGGGAAGGTCCTTTCCAGTAAACCATTTTTTTCAACCACATGACTAAAAGTTGAAAATTGACCAGATTACCAAACCTATATTCTTCTTTGCCAAGGAGTAACAGCAATGAGGGGTACCGCATCCCCATTGCCCTGCTACCCCTTAGCACTGTTCTACAAATATCACTTAATAATTAATTCCCTGCTAATATTGGAACTTGACTGTGAAAATGCTGTTTTCTGCTAGGAGAATTCAGATGCAGTTAACACTGCTACAGCAAATGGGGTGTTTCTGTTGGGATATGCTATAAATGAGTTTTAGTCTGTTCCCACTGGAGCCATAAGTTTAGGATCAGATCCTGCTTAATATCATATTTCTCCTTCTCATGATACTTGGTGGCTGGAGCAAAAGGCACAGCTATTAAAAAAACGCCACCCCTCGAAAAATATATGGACTTGCTTATGTAGAAAATCTCAGTACCACTGTAATTTTAAATTTTTTCTCCTCATTTGCAAAGAACTTAGAGACTCCTTCACAAACTTAGCTTCGTTTTTAGATACTCTCTCCTTTTAAGTTCTATTGTGTACTAAAGAATAGCACATTTAATTAAAAAATCCTAACATCATAAAATTGTGCAGTGTTGTCAGTAGTTGCAGAGAAAGGGCCAAATTCTTCCTTTCTTAATCTGGCAAAATTCCCATTGACATCAGTACTACGTTCTTTATGAAGCTCGGACATGTATTTTAAGACCCCACCAATTACAAGGAAATCATTTTACTCCTGCTGCAGTGTTTGCCTGCTGGCTGACAGCAGCAATCAGGAAGCTGCATGCTCCTAGTTTTTCTGGTCATAAATTAGGAAATGTTAAGATGAAATCCTAAATGTTTCAAAAAGTTGTAAACAACTCACTGCTGATATGAAAGCTACACGAGAATGATCTGGCTGTCCTCTTCCAAGGAGGACTTTGAGTTAGACTATAGAAAAAGTTCTGAAGCCTTTTAACTTTTCCTCAGCCAAAGCTGACATTAGTTAAAATATTATTTTTACCTGTAGAAGTACGATGAAAGGGCTTTACAATCTGGATCTGTTTATACTCTGTAGGTCTAGTAAAGAAACAAAATTTCCCCTCTGACATGCCCAAATAAACAGTGAGCCTATTTCAAGTTCCGCTCAATAAGTGTGTTAAATGCATAAAGTATTTTGAGTAAATGCCATGCAGCTGTTTGGTAGCTTGCAATTGCTGCAGTATTGTGTCTGCCTGCGTTTTGTGTACTGCTATAAATCCTGCAAGTGGACACTGCTATTTCTGACACATCGTGTTGGATTCTCTCTAAGTCTATAGGTTTTGTTTCAAATAGA
This sequence comes from Eurypyga helias, assembly GCF_000690775.1. Classification (NCBI taxonomy): domain Eukaryota; kingdom Metazoa; phylum Chordata; class Aves; order Eurypygiformes; family Eurypygidae; genus Eurypyga; species Eurypyga helias. Next base: position 3,911 of record NW_010259610.1, read on the forward strand.
TGAAAATAATGAAACATTATAAATATTAGATAGTCTTGCTCCAGTGTGTGGTGCTGTAAATCTCTGGAGATTTACAAAGAGACAGTGACAACATGAATGCAATTACACATGATACTATTTTATGAGCTAATTCTATAAAGCAGCATCTCGGCTCTGCACTGGCAATAATTTTTCACGGCAACTTTCGGAATGTCCCATGGAACCTTTTAATAGATTAATTATTTGCTCATCCCAAAATAAATTTGCGCGTGGCTAGAATTAAACAAAAGGCCCACCACTGCTTCAGGAGGAGTTTTGTCTGAGAAGGAACTCGGTATCGAACCAGTTATTTCAGGGCTCAGACTAAAATGCTGAAATACAATGATATCTGCCAGGAGGCTCGGCTCTGGCCGTGCACCATGACCGTATGTGCCCTGCAAAGCCTCTGTGCTGCCCTCTGGTCTGTAGAGGTTCTAGGCTGGCGAAGGAGAAATATATATTCTCTGAACTTTAGTTCAACAGGTGACTTTGAAATGATCTATGAATTCTTCCACTTTTGTCGAGCTGAGATCAATAGCTAGTGTGGTCTAGGAAAATACATGTACGTGTTTTCTCAAGGCATGTTCATTTAAAAAATAGGATCTGGAAAAACACTTGTAGTGTTGGAGGATTCAAAGAGTTCTCAGATAAAAACAACTTTGGAACTGTTATAGCAGCTGTTATAATCTATTATGTAAATCATCTGGGAATTAAAACAAAATATTTTGTAAGATAGTTTTTGTGAAATAATAAATATTCTATCATTTAGACTTAATGTTTTTCCAGAGGTGTTATTGTTATCTGATGAAAGTGAAACCTTAGAGTGCTCCTTATTTTGACTGATGAGGATTTAATATTTATTTATAGCCGTGCCAATGATAACACCCATATATCTGTTCAAGAGAACATATGTTTCTCAAAATTGGATGTTGGAACTTACGCTGTTGATCCATACTGAGTTATATTTGTGTTTTAGGTGTCACCTAGATATTCTCACCAAATTTAATCAGAGATACTAAAAGATAAAAGATGTGAAAAAAAACCCCAAAAGCCATAAGTGTCTTTGGTCAGATTATTATTTACTTTAATGTTCATTTATATCACCATAAGCCTCTCTGCAGAAACACAGTGGTTACTCTTTATTGCCTGAGTGTTGTAAACTGGCTTTTATAAAAGCAAGAATCAGGCCCTTTAATTCATTCTTGCCCTTCTGTACGGGGTTTTGGTTGCTGCTGGTGCAACATGTCAGTTCATCAGCCTGTTGACTAAAGTACAGTATGATTTCACTAATGACTGGGATGCATACTGCAGATTACCACATTTTGCAAATTAGTGAGTAATCAAACAAACACCACAAAAATCAAGGATACTGCATAATGAAATATACTTTATTCATTTATTTTTACAACCATATATTAGTTTTAATTATTTGTGTTAATAATTCATCGGATGCCAGCACATGGAGCTATGGGATGTGTTTTTCAGAAAAATTATGTTTTAGCAACCAAAGCCTTGTTGTATCACTGTGATGTTCAATCCTTTGTGAGAAGATGGGTGAGTGCTTCTTTCTTGAGTGGGGGACCTCGTTTCAGAGATAATCCCCAAGAAGGTCTTAATCCGTCCTGGTGGAGATGCTGGGGAGGGGTGGCCGTCACCTTGGGAAGGTCGCTGCAGCTGGGCTGCCTGCTCTCCTGTGCTGGCTTCCAAAGAGCTGATGAAAAGGGGGAAACCCATGCTAGGCAGGTTAGAGCAGGAGTCTGACTTGAGCACCCTTGGCCACTCACTAGAGGAAATCTCTCTCCTGCTCCTTCTTCCTCCTCCTTTCTCAGTCCATAGAGTAAGTCTGGAACATGAATAACACCAAATGGTGTCTTTTACCCATCTTGTTTCTGGTGTAATGTCTGTTAATGAATGAGTGAGAGCTTCTCTGCTAGGTGAGGAGGGCACCGTTTGCTGCCTGATGTAACCCTAGGTTCCCCTCTGAGATGTCTACCGCCAGCACCAGTTACTGCCTGCTGTCCAGCTGGGCAATCATTTGTTTCATGTCTGTGGGATGAACTTCTGTCCCTCCTGAGCTCAGTTTGGATCTCTGACATGGCGGAGAACATCCCCTCAGGGTCTTAATTTCTTGCCATTCCTTTAAGAAACGTACCCATTTTTAAAAGTGTCAAGGTAAATATTGTGTGCACATATAAAACCTATGTCCAATCCATTTTTTTTTTTTTTTCCCCTCACCGTACATTTACTTTTCTCTTCCACAAGCTAATTTGTCATCTGGCAGTTCTGTAAACTTTCAGTTGTTAAAACCATTTCTCTTTTTTTCCTTATATTTTAAGTTTGATCCATGAATGGCCTGTCAAGAGTTTTATATTATTGTAAGCTGAAGTTTGGAGGGTAGCAGCGACAGGCCACTAACCATAATTGTGTTGCTGTTACCACTGTAACAAATTTGTGTCATTTAGCTATTTTGAAGCTTGGGAAGTGCATAAAGGCAAACACAGTACTGATGAATATTTATTATACTGCTGTGGGATCCTAGGTTTAACCATGTTTGCATCAACTCTGCAAAACTGTCCTTAAACTTCAGCAGAGTGGATTTTATCTGAAGATGGCGGACAACAGTGAAATATATTGCTGGAAAAAATATTTATGCCTGTGGAAGGTACTTATTTATATTATTTTAATAGTAACCGTGTTTGGGAACCTTCTTGCAAAGACTGGAGTAGGAGACAGACCCTTGGTTTGACCTTAAGTCAGCACAGCAGTGTTTGACAAGACGCTAAACACCATGTGAGGTACACAGATTTTCCTTATTTGACAGTATTCAACTGTCTGCAGGTTTATGCCCCAAATATCCGTGTTTCTTGGTGGCCTTATTAGAGACAGGAAAGTTTTAGCCCTCTAATAGCCTCAGCAGAAGCAAGCCTGTTCCCATGTCACACAGTCAGGGCAAAAGAAGGCTGTGTCCTTCACTGCTTGTGAGGCTGATGGGGATATTATTAACGCACTTGAAACATGCTTTTAATGTGTATAAAACATGGTAACAATTTCAATTTATTGGCAGGTCATTGAATTATTTATGTGGTTTTTTTCAGGTAGAATTAAATATGGACAGTAGAAAATTGATAAGCATGAGTCATAATGTTTCTCTGCTTTACATCATGATTTTATTTTTGAAATAGTCATAATCTAGAAACTATTTTTTTTTACTCATGTTGATAATATAATGTGCATTGGAAACTTGAGATAAAGAATCATATTTTAGATTATTATACTCTTCTTAGAGGCATAGTAGCCAGAATTTATCACATATGGAGGACCAGAGTTAGAATAGATCTGGATTTTTTTATTTTCAGGTTAGTGAGAACTGCAGTTATCTAACAACCAGAGAGACACCACTGATGGTTGAGTATGAACCATAAAGAAACCGCAAAGTGTTGCAATAAAAAGAGCACTCTGCTAATGTGCTGAGTCTGACTGTCCATCAGTGCAGTTGGGGAAAAACTGGTCTGGTCAGACTTAACCCTTTGGTATCAATGCACTTATGTCAGAATGACTAAAGTTAAATCACTTGGGAAGTTTAAGTGGGTGCCAAACAGAACCCAGATCAACTCATAACTCCTGCAAACAAACAGCTGACTTTCGCCCATTCAAACCTAGCTAATGGTTGTGCTTTTTTTCCTTGGCCAGTGAGTGCATGTGAAATAGGACTGTTTCTAAGAAAACCTCAGACATTTACATGAGAACATCTCTCAAGGTCATAAAGTATGTGTGTCAAAGACAAAAGGATATTCATTTGACCATAATTTGTGTGAGGGTTTTCAACAAGGCAGTGGAATGCATATTTGTAAGATTTTTTTTCTAGTAATTTAATTTCTCTGGAAGTGCTGCCATTAATATTTTATTTTGAGCACTGGGGTGCAAATGGTATTACCTATGTTTCTCTACTCCTGACAGTACACTCGACACCAAACACTTGTTCCAGTAGCATATTTGTCCCCTGGTAAACACAAAGTGTTTTTTTTTCTTTATCTTCCCCCCACTCCCCAACCCCCAGTGTCCCTCACTTATAAAAGCACCAATGTTTAGAACGGCTGGAAAAATAATGAGATGGGAGGACATATGAAAAGCTGTGATTTTTCCAAGTGAAATTAGAAAGAAGGTCTCTTTAACATGGAAATTTGATTTCTCTACAATTTGAGGATTCATTTCTGCAACTGTCACATATGTAAAATTTCCAGCGAAGTCAAAAAGGCCTTTGAATACAAAGAAACAGCACAATCAAGCTCTGAATATATATATTCCATATGCTTTTCTCTCCCAGTGATGTACATGTTATAGTAATTTCATCCAGATAAAACTGTCATCATTTTAATTTTTACAGTCCTTAATCTGTTTAAAAAAATAAAATTAATAAAAACAATTTCTGAGAAGAACAACTCATCTTTGTGAGAGCATTTAATTAGCATCTCCATATTTTATGTTAAACTGAAATGTGAAATATTGCATTGTCAGGACATCCTTGAATGATATCCTAGATGTATTGTTTGTTTGGAATGGCTTGAAATCACACAACTTTGCTGAATTATAACCAGATAAATATATTTAAGCCTGAGGGCAGGAAGTCCTGGCAGCTGAGACGTGGGGAACATGCAGTTTGTCCATACTAGATTCTTCTGTTCCCTTTTACTAATAAATCTATTAGAAACCTTTGTTTTCACTCTCTGAATGATAAATAAAGTCTCTGTCTATGGTACCACATCAGTGCTTGGTACTAATGCTTGTAACTCCACCTATTCTCATGGAGAGGAGACCTCTGTGAACCAAACCTCATCAGGTCAGGTTTTGTTTGGGTTGGTGCCTATTCTGAAGCAGGGAAAATATTGCATATCACAAGTATTATGGGTTTGATGAATCACACCTCAGCTTCATAAGGTCATCTGCAACAGTTATTTGAGCTGCCAGACCACCCACCTCAATTTTTGATTTGCCAGAGTGTAGAGTTTTATTTTCTACTTACCCATTTTAAAACGTTTTTTCTTTCCTCCACTACACCACCCTTGTTCAGATCAGTTGAGAGGAGGTTGTAAAAAGTCAGGGTAGCACCCTCTGCAGGTTCATACAACTCTCTGTTCTGTTGAACCCTTTGGTAAACAATTTTTCTTGCATGACAGAGCATGTGCTGTGTGGCAGACATTTTTATGAGGTAGTCTAGGACAGGGCTAATCACATCACCGTGTCTCAGGTTTTGACCTTATCACTGTTGTGCACTGAGCCTAAAAATTGGACACTGGCAACCAGGTTGCAGGAAAATAAATGGGAAATGACATTTTAGTTAAAAAGAGTAAGTGGATTTTATTTTATTGAAACATAAGGTCATATGACTTTTATTTATTGTTCTTCTATGAGAGCAATTAAATAGCTGCCATGTTGCCATGTCAAGCTATATATATAAAAAAATGGAGCAATTTCACTTGCCAGGACCCAATTCATGGTTCTGCAGCTGTTTTAGATTCAGGCCTTTTAATGAAGCCAGTGGAAACTCTACCTGGAAAGCAATGAGAGAATAATATTCTTATGAGAAACATTGTTTATAACATCTGTAATAAAGCAGGCTAAATCATACCTCTGCCATTTAAAATCATAAATAGTATGTTAGCTTTTAAAAGCAGCATTTGTCATTTTGAAATCCTTTGATGTCAGGCTGCTTTAAGAAAAGACTAAGTAGATCTCCTCTGTACAGTGGTTTGATTAAGAAAAAAATAATTACAAAATCTTCAATACATATATAATGAAAAGTAGTATATAAATGTGAGCCTGGTAATTTACTGTTGGTATCAGAAACGGAAGAATTTGTTGATACAACCATCATTGTTTCCCAAGGATGCAATAATATAAGCTATTCTTATTCCATTACCGAGGTTACCCACATGCACACATATATATGTAAGCCTATGCACAGATGCAGATTGGTGACATAATCTTTAATAACCTGTGTTTAAGAATATATTTTTTCACTGATGCGCTAAACCTCTTATTTCGTCGATATAGTGGCACTTTTTACAGTGATAGCCCAACTGTGTACAAAACGAGACAAACTCTGATAGTACTAGTAAGGATCTTAACACAAAGTAGAAAGAGTTCCTGAAAATTCAGAAACAACAACATGTATTACTGCAAATTGGAAAATAACAGTTACTTGCAAAATGCCAGGCTGCAGAGAGGGTTGTGGTTTGGAGGGCAAATTGGCTGCAGCTTCCAGTATAAAACTGTTTAAACCCAACATAACGCCAGGCAGTCAAATCTGATCCATCTGTGTGTGACCTGCAGTGCCCGGGGAAACCTGCAAACTGTGGCCAGTGCTCAGGCAGCTTTTCCTGGGATGCTTACCATGGCATGCTGAGGCAGGACCTGGAAAAGAAAGGAACCCATGTTTGGGAGAAATGGTTGCACTGCAGTGTGTTTCCTGATTGAATTCTGACTCCAGTGAAAAATTCTCCTCTCTTTCATCCCTCTGTATTTTTTTTTCACACTGCTCACCTCTGCTACAGAGCTCTCCACAGCCCAGGCAGCTGGCACCCACTATCCCCTTCCACCAGGTCCCTACATCAGCTCTGGGGCAGGCTGGTCCCCAGGTGTCCTCTGCCTATCCCTGGTCCAGCAGCCACCTGGAGACCCACTGCTGAGAGCAGGGGTTGTGATGGGAGCTCTGGATAGAGACAGAGGCTGTTTCTGGTTGGGAGAAATGAGCAGACAAGGCTTATCCCAGCACCTGCCAATCAATCAAATTGAACACACAGACCAGCGGTCAGCCCTGGAAACCCTTAACCGTCATTTACACTAACACAGTTATCTTCCCCAATGTTGTTTGAGAGAAGCAGGTCCCAGATGTTACCTGCTTAATAATTATCTCGTTTCCCAAGGACAAAGCTCCCTGCAGCTCCTGCGCTGAAGGCTGGGCGGACACCTATGGTGGCTCCTTGGAGCTGTGCTTTGCTACTGGCTGCTGATGGGGCACACTGAAACGGCTGCACCTTGTGTCCCCACCTCCAAGAAGGACAATTATATTAAGGGTTGATTTTATTTTTTTCACAGTTTTTTATTAGGTGAAATAGAATGGGAGAGCCGCAGTGCTCTGAAGCAGGTATAGACATCATTTTGCCGCCCTTCCTTTTTGTTGTGTTGATGCCACCTGTCATGAAGCAGGGGTAAATGATTAGATCTGAATTTCTATGTCACATTATGTGAATATTTCAGATGTCTGGGACAGACCCTGCTGTGTTTGCTCTGTGCATGTATGATGTGCAGGGCAGAGCATCACTCCTCAGGGTGGGTAGTTGCAGTGATACGAGGATGCACCTAACAACGTGGGGGCAATGGTAATGTTCTCTCTTAGCTTTCAGTTTATTATGTCCAATGTCACAATGGGGTTGATGACCTCTAGAGCCTAATTCTCATCTCACACAGTTGACATGGATATTAAACACACTGTAATTGACTTTTCCTGATTTATAGCAGAGTAAGTGGACTCAGATTCATTCTGAATCGGACAAGCTGATCCACAACTTCCAGATGTTGACAATGCAATTGGTCCCTATGTGGAGAGAGAGAGGTGTTTCTTCAAGCTCATATTCAATTTCCACGCTCCAATCCTTCTTTGTTTTAACTTTGCCCACATGCTGGTATGTCATGGTGATAATTGGACATTTTGTTTTTTGAGTCATATGTAGAATCTGCACCCAAGTCATTGATATATGGATGAATAAGGTGCTGGAAAAAGAAGATGAATACCTCCATTACAAGTGTTGTAAATAATTGTCTTAAATAAAAATATATGAAGAAAACAGAACTGCTATTAAATACACCTTTTCTGTCTGCAGTAGAACACAAGACGTTACAACATTAACTACTTACACCAGCTTTGAGCCTGAAATATGGATGTCATGTATTTAAATATTAATTTACTTTAAAAATATCTTTACTTTATTAAAATATCATTATGCATATTGGAAAGTTAAAAGTCAAAGCTATATAGCTCCTGAGGTAAAATTCACATTTATTGTCCACTGAATGTGATGGAAATTGAATTTGTCAGGAAGCTGATTGATATCTGGAAGTGTTTTGTTTTCAGTGACTGGCACTGCTGAGTTACAACCATCTATCATCTAACAGGTAATTAGTCAGATTTCTCATCATGAGCCTTCAATCCTGCTGTTTTATTATTGAAATACCACAAACCAGTAGGCATCTGAATGCAGATAAAGTTCTCTGTCATGGTCTTAAGGACAAAGACAACATTTTGCAACTCAGCTGTAGCAAGTTTGAATAAAAGTCACTGAAATGTGAGGCACAGTGTTATTATATACCAGAAAAATAGATCCTAGAAAATATCACCAGTGTCGACATTTTTTCTGCAATGCAACATTTAATATTAAAATCTTTAGTTTTGAAATCTACATGTAGAGAGATATGTCCCTGTACAGAAGGAGGTTGGCTGAGGCAAAAGGCTATTTGGGCCTTAGGAGGGTATGGTGGAAATCAAGGTCTATCTCTCAGAAGCACCACATCTTTGTCCCTCCTTTGTCAATGGCAGATGCCATCTCCTGCCATGCAGGAGCCCCAGGTTCTTCCTGGTGGTTCCCAAAGAAGCTCGTTCTGCTCCTCCATACACCCGTGGTAGCTCTCATTTGTCTCCAGAGAAAGCAACTTAATGTGCTTGGCCACCTTCAAAAGTGAACAGGAGTGGGCTACGGGACTCAGGCCACAGCTGGCCCCAAAAGTCTATGTTTAAACAAACTTAGCTTAGTTGGGAGGTGGTTGTAAACTTTTCACATATGGCTGAGTGCATGTTTGAACCATTAGCATGCTTTAATAAAAAAAGGATAAAATAAAATATTCGATAACACAGTTGTTACCTACATGACTGATAAAATACACCTCCCCTCATCTCTTTGAAGCGTTCACAGTAAATGATATAACAGCGTTTGAATGGCCATTACTACGTAAGGATATAAAAATTGAAAGTAAACTGTTCCTAGAGCTTCAGGAAAGTAAGCAAGATGAACTGATTACACTACTAAATGTGTTATACTCCGGATGCTGGCTTTGTACTCAGTGTCTACAAGGAAATTGAAAATGTGTTGCAGTTCACCCTTAAAATAATGCTTTTGTAACAGAATGCAACTACATGAATTAATATCAGTAAAGGCTTATTTAGTGTTAGTTTTTGAGGCTAATTGATATAATCCAGCTGCACAACTCAGCAGTGGGATGCCAGCAACCTTGGTGGCTTCAGGATGTCGTCTAATATTTTTAGCTTAATTTTAATGTGAAAAAGAAAAAAAGCTGTTTGGTGGAATATTTGGTTCATAATATCCTAGCCCTCCATAATGTCAAGACAAAACAGCCTGTAGTTCTTAATGAGTTGTAAATGTTGTTCTTTTCTAGAGAACTTCCACTGTTGTATCTGCAAATTTTTACATACTTCTGTAATCCTGAGTTGGAAATGATAATTCACCATAACTGATAAAGTGTTCTTAGTTTATGCAGCACACCAGAAAACAATTCCTAAGCAAGTTAGCTAACCATACTAAAAACCGTTTTGATCCAAAATGTCAAAATATTTTTCGAACGAATAAACTGTCCATTGGGTATCATGTGTTTAATGAGTCAAAGAATTTGACAGTAGTAGGATTTAAATCACAGTGTACATTATCGGATAACATATATGTGAATATTGTATTACGGCATTTAATTTGCAGTTGTTCCTTAAGATTATCTTGTGTTGCAGAGCCAAGTAATTTTGAATTATGAGTTTGTTGCATATGCTTGAGCTGACATTGTCACATGTGAGCAAGAGTCTGAGACGTGATTAACAGTGAAAGAGAGGAGTGTTTATTAAAGAGACAGCTGAAATGCGAAGGAAGGTAGCCCTTGTTGCATGGACTGAGTGTGACACAGAGGAGGATCAAAACTTGTGAGTTTTGAATAACCCAAAACTTTTGGGGAGAGTGAAATGGAGTTTACACTTTGTGGATGAGACCCATCTTTCAAGTAAATGTTCCCTGCAGAGAGAATCAAGTAACCCCTTCATGGAAAATGCAAATATAAACCCAACTATGAGCCACAGCTTTTCTTTTTTCTCCTTCAGTGCAAGAGGTCTGTTTTATGTGAAATTTGGATAGCTTGTGTGCTTGGGCAACCTTACCCTGTCAAGATGTTCGTAACCAAATCCCTTATTTCTTGTGCATTCATTCCACAGTCCAGCCCTTACAGTCAAGGACAAAGACAAACTCCTGTCTTGAGAGGACACAGTAAAAAGAATGTGTAAAGACCAGGAGTCATACGTGAAAACAGGGTAATTGACAAAAAACCCAAACTGGCAGAACATAAGGTGACTGTCAAAGCCGGGTGCAACATATTAGCAGTAATAAATAACCCAGAAATCTCACTTCATGGAGAAAACCCAATGTAAACACCGACGAGAGCCAATGCTAAACACTAATTAGATGTAATTGCATTTTCAAAATGATTTAATGGATCGAAGACCGATTCTCTGGCACTGCCCTCCTGGACACCTGGGCAGAGCAGTCAGCTCACCCCTGGGCTTTGCAAAATACCAGTGAGGAACCAGGGGCCAGACCAGGGCAGAAGAAAGAAAACCTATTCTCAGGCAGGGCAGACCTTGGAGGGTCATTACTGACTCCAGACGTGGCTTTCTTGTAGACTTTTTCACCAAGTCTTTAGGATGAATGCTTGGAACAGATTATTTTCCTTTTGAAGTTAGTAGGTTAATTAAGCCCTTGAAATCTAAAGTGAAGGGTAAATTCAGGTCTATTGGCAATATCTAACGTGTACTTTTTTCTTGCCTTTCAATTACAATTTTGGCTTCTTGTTTAGCGTGACAATCTTTAGGCTGTGGTTTCAGGAGATCCGGCAGACACCCAGCAGTGTCAGAGCAGGACACATCTTCTGGTGCCTGGCTGGGTAAGCGCCCCAAGTCTTCATCCTGCACCCGTCGGCGGGGCGTGCGGTGGCTGGCCGGCCAGTGTCACCTGCTGACGCTGAGCCCGTTCCCCCGCATGGAGAAAACAGTCTGCTCATCGTGAGGGGACGTGAGGGGCAGATTTTCTCTTCTGTGAGTACGAGGAGCCCCCACTTCCACCCACGGGCATCCCTCCACCTCCAGGCACCTGACCCAGATCCTGCAAAAAGGGCAAGGCTGCAAGGTGCTAAATACCTGGGGCTTAACTAATACCCTCAGGGATAATGATAACTGACATATGTGCTGAAGGAAATTCTTTAAAGTTCCGTGGTTGTAAATGGATAATATAGTAACGTTTCAGCATGTTTATTAAATACTTAACAATGTAATTTTTTAGAAGACTATCCTAGTGCTGCTATCTTTTTGCATGTGCTTAGTTACCATTTTAAACAACTACAAAACAGTGACATGTGGTTCTGAAGATTTTCTAAGCATCCCAAAGCAATATATGTGTGTGATATATGACATCCTTCCATAAATCCTAAATTTACACAGTATGCTAATGCTTGATTCCATAATTTCTTTTAAAAATGATTATACCCTGCTGCTAAGAGCAAAGGCATACTAAAATCAGTTTTCTATGCTTTTCCAACAATGAAATGCAAGCCAGCACACCACATAACCAATACTTACCATATGTTAGAAGATAATCCAGTAGGCTTCAGACACTGACATGATTTGCTTAAATAAAAATCCCTTTTTTTAAGGCAGTAACAACAGCCTACCATTTTTATTATTGCTTCAGTGACCTACTATAGAAACACTGATATTAAATATAAATATTTTTATTGTAAATCAGTCCAGTCTATTTCACTGCCTTTAACGTGGGATGGCTCTGGCTTAGTTGCTAGGATAGAGGAGAAAGAGCTGCAATTAAATCATTGGGTTGTTCGAAGAAATTCTCAAAACCAGAAAATATTCACCAGATCAAAAGAAGCCTAAAGAGCAGCTTCAAGATTTCTCTGGTATACTGGAGATGAGATGAAACAGTTCAATTTGGTATTAAAATAATTAAATGTAGTCTAGAAAAACAGCCATGGAATATTTTTGTAGAGCACCGATGTCTCTTGAATACAGTTCATTGCTTTCCCATTCTGTACCAAATGAAACTTAATATTAAGCACATGCTTAAGTGTTTGTAAATTTGGGGTCTGAGGAAAGAAAATGTGAAATGCAATTTTTTATAGTGAAAGGAATGAATGCATCTGACAGGTTAAGATTAAGGCTCTATGCACTAATGTGGCATCTTTCATTGTTACAGAATGATAAGAAAATAGAAAAATTGCATGTAGAAAGTAGAAGGTGGCAAATACACGAATTCTCTTCTTTTCAGATTCACCAGGGAAAACATACTTGATCTCAAGTACTGCTTATAGGTGGAAAATAAAAATTTTTAAAGCTGAGATGCTTTCAAATTCTCCCAAATCATTAGGACATCAGGGTTGAACTCTTGGCCCCACTGAAGTCAGTGATAGATGAATGAGCGGAAAATACAGGTCTAAAAGAAATTTATAGCTATTATCACTAGACCATTTCTCTCACATCATACTTTTAAATACTGTTATCATTTCAAGTCATGCCATTACATGATCCTTAGTAAAACATATTTGCACCTGTGAGGCAGTACTTTACATTTTCTTTTAATGCAAAAATTATGTAATAAATCTCAGCACTCTGGATTTATTAACAGCCCAGTTTCTTCAGCTAGATGTGTCTGAATTTCTGGTGCCCTGTTTCTCTGGCCAAACTATTCCAGCTGGACTAGTGGCTAGTTTTATTGAGTAATGGACTGAGCAAAACCAGTAGTTATGGGGATACAAGGAATATTCCCAATGGGAGCATTTGGCAGTATGTGGAAATACTTGTAATAGGAGAATTTGGCATGTTTCCAGCATCTGCAAAAAAATGTAGACTCCTCCTTTACTCCCAAAATATGCAAAGGGTTTACAGCCGAGAACAGAGAAATGTGGGAACTCCACAACTTGACACATTGATCCGCTCCCAAATTGCCCACAACTGCCTACGTGCTTTGGAACAACGTCTGCAAACCCCAACATTTGGATTAAGTATTTGTTAGCTCTTTTTCTAATTAATAGCAGAGTGGATTATTTTGCTCATTATGTAGTTAGTTATTTATTGGGCCAGATCCTCAGCTGGTGTTAATCAGCGTAACTATTGATCTTGATGGAACTACTCAAATTATATCAGTCATAGCTTTGGATATTTGAATTTATGTCATTTTATAATCATACACTGGAAATTACAAACGGAAACCTAGATTTAAATATCTGTAGCTGTATATTGAAATTCAGAATTTTGATGAGTACAAGAATTTATGCACAGAAATTAATTTAGGACTAGATTTTGCAGGAACAAAGTATGATTCATTCTTTCAGCTGCTGGGGTCATTTTGTGCAAATGTATTTAAAATTACTGAGAGGATTCTATTGTGGCATAATCCCACTGAAATTAATAGCTACATTATACAATACTAACTAGCCAATCAAAATTTTTTTTTTTTGACATTTGGAAAATATCTCAGGTTATCCCAACATTTTGTTCAGTCAAAGCTCACAAATTCATTTGGTTATAACCTACTTTATTAAAGATACAGCAAGCATATCCTTTTCCATAATATTGCAAATTAAATTGTATTAAATATTTATAAATTCAGGTTATTAATGTACACCCTGGCAAAAAGGGCCAACAGAGGACACGGAAAGTAATATGAATGTCCAATGGTAGGATTATTACATTTGGGAAAATATAATAGTACAATAATCTCAGTAAAATTTATAATGTGAAGTCTTGGATGCCACTTTCAGAACATTCAAACATGTAATCCCTGTTGCAAACAATCAACCCCAAATCCTGCCCTGGTAGAAATGTGGGCTGTGTGCCCATTTCAAATGAATGGATGAACCTACACGTGATGGTGTGCTAGAATTCAGGAAGGATTTTTAACTGTAGTTCGATTCCTGAAAACCTTTAAAAATTGACCATGTGTACTATTTACTGGAGGACTCATGCAATTGCAGTGTAAACCTCCACTTAGTTGTGCAAAGGTGTTATGTACTTCTGAAACTTTGAAAGTGTTAGGAAATTGTGGCTTGAATAGCAATTTCCAATAATTGTTGTATTGCTTTTGGGAAACCCTTGGGATGGTGGTGTGGTTCTCAGCACAAATCCAAAACACAGCTTCATATTAGATACTGTGAAGAAAATAAACTCTATCCCAACCAAAACCAGCCCAGATGGTTAGGGCCATCTATGAAGCTGAGGAGAGGGAAGCACCTCCATGTGCACTGTGCAAAAAGGGGGGCTGTAGCGTGTCTCCTTGGGGGCATCTGAGGTAGCATGATTATATGCCAATGTGATAGTGTCACTTTCAAAAAAGTTGATTGATTTACAGCTTAAATGAAGCATAGTAAAATTAAAGGGTGTCCCTCATAGTTACCTGTATCATGCCATCACAGATGAGACTGATTAGTCCCATAGACTGAGAAGCACATTACTAGCAAACTTGTACCCCTGTGATTTAGTCACACGAGGATTTACTCTCCCAGCTGCTTTTAATGAGTTGCATGGCTAAAGCCGAGTCTGCTCTTGAAGATCTTTGTGTGGAACCAAGAGTTCCGCCAGCAACGAAAGCATTGGCTCAGAAAGTTGTAAGTTAGGCTTGACTGGATAAATATTATGTCTTTCCCAACCCATAAGCAACACGTAGTCTTCTAACACAGAAGCTATAAAATTGGTTTTAAAGTATAGTGTGAGCCAATGGTCAAGAATGTGCAATTACACCAATAAAACACACTCAAATTGTAGGAGGTTTGAATAATTTTGCAATACAAAGTGTATTGTGCATAACAAATGTTTCTTATGCAACATTCCCCTTATTTTCCTCTCTGTACCATGATATTTATACTTGTTTTACAAACAGGTTATCACTGAATTACCTAGTAGCAGCTATAAAACACATTGTATGAATACAGATTCCTCCTAGTATTTATTGGCTGTGATCCTGCAGTTCATTGCATGTTGAATTGCTGGAAAAGTCAGTAGTGGGCCTCTCTATGTGCAAAAATGGCAGCTTCTGAGGCTTAGTATATATGTGGGAATAGAGTGTGGTTTGTACAGGGGCAACACCCAACCCAGGTAGATGGCACTCCAGTGTCGATATGGAAACACCTTGCAGTCATTTATGTCACACGAGGGTTTTTTTTCTGCTTCTTGATTCCTGACTATAATACAGAAACTTTGAAGTCCACTCAGTCGTTAGATCTCTTGTCACCAGTCCAAATGCAGAATTCAGTTATGCTCATTTTAATCTCTGGGATGAAAGTTATATCCACAGTGACTCCTGAAGAGCAACAGAAGTATCTACTAGCAGAAGAAATTCATCTCTGCAGAAGGCAGAAATTTCTCTAGAGTCAGCTCAGGGCTTTGTCTACCTGTACAAAGTTTGTTGGAGCAGCTTTTTCAGCAGACCTTCCTCACGTAAATTCACTGTATACCAGCAAAAATGTCCTTTTGTCAGCATAGTTTCAGCTAGTTTCCCAAGTGGAAAACTACACTGACAAAAGGACATTTTTAGACAGTAGGAATATTTGCCCTTATAATTCCACTAAAATTACTATTCCTATCTGACAGAGATACAGCAACTAAAAAGTAAACTTTCCTGTGAGCTTCTACTGGAAGTAAGAAGCATCTCTAAGCCTATCTCCCCTTCCAAGAACAAGATGCATCTCTTACATAGTCTTCGTTGCCATAAACACTTAACACTGCATATTTTCCATATTAAAACCAGAGGAAAGCAAACGCTCTCAACCCCAAACCCTGCACTTCAGACAGCTCTTTCAAAAAAACATGGAGCACAGGAGACAGCTGCCATGAATCATCCTCCAGTCTGCACCACCAAAAGCTCCTTGAATGGTGTAAGAAGGGGGGCAGCAAGTTTTATACAGAGGACCTAAGATAATGCCACGGACACCCAAAAAAACAACTTCTCTCTTTGAGGTATCTGTGGTCAAACTGAAACAGATGTGTTCACACTTTTAAACACACAGTAATTTGATTTCTTCAACTTATATTTTGTTAACTTATCAGTGAAAAAGTGTCTGACCGTTCTAGGCTAGGGCTGACATGCAACAACCCTGGAACAGTCTAGTTTGACAGGTCCTTCTTCAGTAACAAACTTTCTTATAGATGCAAACAGAGATTTTTTTTTTTTTTTTTTTTACCACAAACCCATGTCCTCTCACATTTCTTAGCCTACCTGTCGTTATATTAAAGATCCGTCTTCACTCTAAGTTTTCACACAGCTTTCTCATTAAGCACCTGTCATTAAGCACATATAAGACTGTAGAGCCATAGAAAGGTTCTTTGCTGCGTCTCGTACTACTGTCACATAAGAAACCGAACTGCTAAGTATGGTAGCCACACTTCAGTTGGCATGCTTTGAACATATGATTGCCATCATTTCACATAAAGCCAGGCAATCAGCAGGAGTCCTAATCATTACTAGATAGTTTATTTTCACACTATTTTTCATATAGTACTTTATTTTGGAATTCATATTGCTGAATGGGTTAGTAAAGATTAAATTAGACAACATAATGATAATCAAGACATTGTGCTGACTGTGGAAAGAGTAATTTGATTCTCTGAGAATTTGGCAAGGAGGAGGGAACAAGAACTAAAAGTTTAAAGCAAGTCCAAGATTCGAGGGTGTGGAAGGGATAGAATTAAACAGTAAAAGCAGAAGACTGCAAAAGGTATAACTATTTGAGAAAGGATTAAATGAAATAATGAAAGAAAAGTTTGAAAATTAAAATTGAAAATAGCTATTTTTTAAAAAATAAGAAAGCAAAGGTTACATCAGACAATTTTAATTATATATGAAAATAGAAGCAGCCCAGACTGATTAAAAGTATGGGTAGAGGGTAAAAATGGAAGTAGTAAAAAAGTAAGAAACTCCAAAATAGAATTAATAACATAGAAGGGGAAAAAGCCTTAGAGGAGGAATTAATACACCCCTGTTTCAGCATTAGTGCTTTCAAGAAAGCTCTAACTGCCTGTCAGAGCCCCACTGGAATCAATGGGTTACTGTATGGGTGTGGATATCAACCAGTTCTGTGCAGTTTACAGGCTCTTGGCTAAGATGTGAAGCTATCATCACCTTAACCACTGTGCTTGTATGTTATATCACATTTCCCCATCTGGATTCTGTTTTTTTGTCTCTTAAACTAGCAGCCTCCTTGGAGCAGGGACTGTATCTTCTGAATATTCAGCACTTAGCACAATGAAACCTTGATCCTGACTGCAACTTAGAAGAGTAATAATAATTTCTAATGATATCAGGTGTAAAGATTTTCAAAGCAAAACATAATTCAATTGCAAATAATGCTGGACTGTCCTAATACAATTTGGGAGTTATTTCAATCATTCTGCTTTGATATTTACAGGTTCTGCAAATATGTGAAGTCTTATGTGAAATCCAAATGTTTCAAAAATAATATTGGTTGTCTTTGAAAACACATATGAAAAATTTTATATAATTACTCAGTATGTATAGAATAACTGACCTTCACCTCTTCAAAAATGTTAGTCAGTCATCAGGCAGAGATAATGGTGTGTCAGTTAGGTCTTTTCTCACAGAAAGTTGACAATGAATATGACCAGTGTAAACCCTCTGCATGCAGTTCATAGCCTATGTGCAAAAATCCTAGCACTAGTGCTTAGTTTCAGGATCATAGAATCATAAAACCACAGAATCTTTTAGGTTGGAAAAGACCATTAAGAACATCAAGTCCAACTGTTAAAGATCCTGAAGTTCTGTGGTGACTGAGATAAGATCCATTTAAAGAATTTGGGAACAGGCATTTTTTGAGCTCTCTCAGCTGGTATGAAACCACTCATAAGCATTAGTCACTTTTGAAAACATTGGCCTAACTTTACCATGAATGCTGACAGAGTATGACATACATCTGGATAATTATATGATTTTAGATACTTCTGTAGATACTTTTTTCCTTATTGTGTAAACAATAATAATTACCTTACATTTTCGTCCCTGGACAATGGCATTGTTCTTGGACATTGAATGTTACCTATCAGTGTGCGTCACAGGACTAAGATCCTTTTGGAAACGAATGGAGATATTTAGTTAAGAGTCATAATGGGTAAAAGAGAGAGCATACTTAAGACTTTTAAATATGGATCAGTGTGCTTACAAGAGTCCTGAAATGCATATTAATTTCACATTTATGAGTATGTCTTTTTCACTTTGAAGTCAAGAAGAAAATGTTGACTGAATTAACAGGAAAAAAGGTAAATGTTATCTCAACACTATCTCTGCTGCTTTTATGGTTTTACTGAATCTATTCATTTAAGTGATGTTATAAGAACCAGCAGTACCTAAGAAAAAGGCCATGGAAAGTCCATTCTGAATGGTTACAGCACTGATGTGCTTGCAGGCAAGCAGAGTAACCTGTCAGTGAGCTGTGTCTAAGAGGTACAATTGTGACTTTCTCTGTTCAGCAGCCTTGCTGTTTTGCCATACAGCTGTACTAATACTGCCATTTCCCTTCAGATCTCTACATCTGGAGAAAGGCACAAGATAGATCTGCTTCGATTTAATACATGAATGTCAGTTTTTAAGGTGCTTCACATGGACACAATACATAGTGACTCAACAATGTATAAATTATGAGATCATGATATTTCTGTCATTCAAGACATGGTACACAGGTAATCCTAGAAAGCTGAAGACTGACAAAAAACATATGGATAACTCTTAAAACTGCTAGTTATTAACAGGAGAAACATGGTAAGCCACTGGGGAGACCTGGCTGAATTTACATTTTTTTCAGAATTGCTGAAGACAGGTATCGGGATGCGCTGTAACAAAACCTTGTATGTACAGCTAATACATTCACACATGTTGACTAAAATTTTCAAATATCTAGGATTAAAATCCAGTCCTAAACTGATACTAAGTTTCCTAATTATGCATGGCTATGTACCCAATACTCATAATTCTCTGCTAAAGTCAGAGCTTCCAGTTGGGCACTTCCTGTGAATAATAAAGAAATTTTATTTGGAAGCCTAAATTTGGATGTAATAGTATTAATGCTTTAGGCATCTATGATAGTGTTTGTTATATTTGCATGTTTCTCTGCTTGGAAAGTTAAGTATTCTAATTTATATTGTAATAAAATCTGGCTTTCACATTTAAAAACTTGTCTTGTTTGGAGAGCTCAGTATAAGCAATAGGTCTAGAAAAGATGACCTCAAAGCTCTGCCCAAGCCAGGGCCTTCTCACAGGCAGTTGTAATTTTTCTGGCTATAGTCATATAGTGACTGTCTAATAGGACACCCTGATTTTTTAAGTGGTATTGTAACAGGCGCAAAATCTTAACACATCTAACTACAGCTTTCCATGTTGATTTTGCAAAGGATTTTCATGATTAAGGCATATGAGCGGTGGGCCACACAGGTCAAATCGTATCCCGTCACATGTGGGAATCCAAAGTATGCCTCTTCATGTTTTGCTGGAGTTGGTTCAAATTCACTGCGGTCCACATATGAAGAGCAGAACTTGGTAATAGCTGAGCTGTGACAGGAAACACAATCAGTTCTGTGAGTGTTAATAGTCATGAAGCAATAGGGCAGCCCAATGCGTCCATGTCATCAGCTTTGTGTGAGCAGACTGGCCCCGTGTGAAAGTCCCCATTCACTCGTTGCCTGCACAGCCACTAAACCACGGTGATCGTTTCTGAGGGATCTTGGCATGTGGGGGATGATGGGGAATGAAGTTTTTTCTGTGCTGATGTGTCATAAATTATCGAGACCAGGTTTGTAGAAAGAAGTATTATCACTTTATTAGACTGAATGAGAGCATCAGGAAAACCATGGGGGTTTCAGTTCTTCTGTAGGAACTGTGGAAGTCTTGTGTGCCAGGGGCTTGTCTGCCTTAATCAACCGCTGTGTTGGATTGACAAAGGGAGAATTTCTGTCCTTATTCTTCCTTTCTCATATCCATTAGCCTTCATGCAAACCCACAGTTCTGCTGTAGAGCAGAAAGGGTGGGTTGCTGCTGCATGGATTGCGAGGAGGGCGACACAAACAACTTCTGTGGACACATGTTTCTGGAGTCAAGGCTACCACTCTGACCAGAACAAGCTTTGTTTTCTCTGGGATTTACACTGGCACACCGTAATTTGAAAGGGTGCAAAGCAGACGTGATGGTGGGTCCAAGTGATGCTGCTCAGTAGCAGACCCAATCTGTGCGCCGCAGGGAGGAGTGTGACGCAAGGTTTGTCCAAATGGTGAAGCCCTGTCCCCTCAGCAGACCATCACCTTCCCTCATCTGAGGTGTTGCAGCCAGGGTGAGTATCTTTTAGGGTCCAGAGAATAGTAATGTGAGTACTTATTGTGTGTGAGAGCTGACGGGACTGTCTTATTTCTGAAATATCAGAATTCATGATGAGAAACTAAAAACCCCATTTCTTCCAAAGCCAAATAGAACCCATGTACCTTTTTACATTGGGGACAGGAAATTTTGAAAAATGGATTTCTCCATTGAATTGTCTAACTCTCCATATTTAGACACATCTTTTTGCTTATTATGCAAGCATTCAGGTAGATTTATATTAGGTGCATTATAAAAAGTGGAGATAGGTAATAAAGATTATCTTGATGCACATAAGATAGAAGACAACAACACATGGAGAAAAAAGATATATGACTGACTGGAAGCATTGCAAGCTAACACTTTGCTAACTTGCCACGTGTGTACATCACATAAGCAGCTGAAAATATTTAATAGTGAAGGCTCGCACATCTACAGTGCATTCAGCTTAGGGGGAAGTGTATGCAGCTGTTACAGATTTAAGTATTATTTTCCTTTTGTTTGGTGACACTGAAGCAAAAGAGTACCTATACCTGAAAGGTTATATATTAAAGACAGGATACAATGAGGCACGACATGGAAGTTAAAATGAGTATGAGGAAAGTCACTGTATCCTCTGAAAGTGGATTTTAACTACAGATAAGTCTCTGTCTCTATCTCTGGGACTTTCTTTATTTAAGGACTATTTTGAGTATTTTCCCAAAATGGGCTACCTATTCCAAAACTGAAGCTACATTATTATGTGGACACACAAACTATATGTCATGTACTAAAATTTTCAAGTGTGATATCTCTGGGTTTTTTCTTTTTTTTTAAATAAGGATGTCTAAAGAATAAATATGGTTACTTATAATGTTTCCAGTGTCCTCAGAGCTGGCTTACTATAGTATTTTCATTTTCCATGCAATCAGAATCTAATTTATTTATATAAAAACATGTTCCATGAAAAGCAATGCAAAATGTTTTGCAGAGAGAGAGATAAAGAAAAGAAGGAATGTTTTACACAGATTGCCGCAGTGACTCTCAAGGAGACAAAAATGAAAAACAATCTATGAGGACAGAGTACCATGAACATAAGAAAATCAGAAATAAGGAAGAAATAGCAGCATTATTTTTGAAACATAAAACAAGTTTAGGGCCTGGAGAAGAAGGGAAAAGGGAAAGGAAATGAGCTGTGTAACAACAAAAAAAGGGAAAGGGAATTGGAAAGTTTTCAGATGATATTTAAGACTAAAGCGTTTACGGGAGAGGGAGATAAGGCAGCAGTACAATAAAGGGGAGGAACATTCATGCAGGGTAGGAAATCACAAAAGAAAGAGTGACTTAGTTTATAGTCAATCAACCAAAGATTTGAAAAACTTGGGTACAGCTATCTGTATGCTTTTTGTCTCTCTAGACTTTCTTACCTGTAAAATGAACAACAGAAAGTTAGATGATGAGCCATTTGGGTCTGGATGCAAGGGGCTTCTGAGAGAAGAGACTTGAAGGGACTGTGGAGCAGTTGAATAACGGTCAATAGAAGTAGGATGTAGCCACAGACCTGTTGATCTTCCCTGGTGTGATACAAATGCTCAAGTGTTCTTTAAAGTTGATTGATAAATTATTTCATAGAAAAGCATAACTTGTAGAAAGTGGCCATGACCAAGTCAACAGAAGACAGGGGGAGAACAGTCAGAGTTGGGATGTTTATAGTAGGTACAGTGATAGCAAGGACAGAATTAACAATAAGAAGCCCCGGAGGGAGAATAGGGAACAATGGATTTTAATGAAGATGAAAACTTCCTTCAAGACAGAAACAAGGGAACTGAATAGATAACTTTTGTTGCAACTGGACAAAAAGCATACCAGAAACACTGAGGCAAATGTAGCCTTGTGTTATGTCAGCTTTTGCCATCTATCTCAGGTTTTACTATCTAAGTTCATAACACACATTCCAAAGGCAAGAAAATCCTCCCATAGAGAATCTTTGTGAGGGAGGTGCCCCGCAGGTTGGTGGGTGTTGGCTGAACGCAGAAGGGTGAAGGTGGGAAGGAGCGTACCCGCGACAGGTCAAAGTCTTCTTCCTCTTGTCAGGAGGAGGAAATGATGAGGAACAAATGGGAAGCAATGATTGTTTCTTCTGCAATTCTCCCTTGAGATTTTCTCCCTCTCTCCTGCTGGCGTGCTCAGAGAAAAGCAGTCTTGCCCCACCTGCCAGTGCTTGCCAGCCACCTTGAGTATATTGATGTGTGCTGTATCTTTTTAATATACTGAATAGCAATGTCATCTGTACTACATGTTTAGCAAGTAAGATGAAGCAAATGAAATGGCTTTCTGCTGTAAGATCTCAAAATGTACCCGTTCAGGATAGATTTTAACCTGTCACCCAATGCTACCTAGTACCATAAAATCTGCTATACCCATAATTCACAAGCATGTTGGATCTTTTCTGAGGAGTTTCAAAACTTGCTACTCTACACTTTGTGACCTTTTACACCTATCTTATTTATCTTAAAATGTTTCTTTCCTCTTCTCTTCTACTTTACATTTTATTTTACCTAAAAAGTCGAGGTAGATCACATTTAAGGGAGTTCGTTAAATGTGGGGATGAGAGACAGAAATGGGGCAGTTATCTCTGTGCTACTGCTCCATCCTTACTCTTTGAATAAGTCTGCACAATGACACTTGAATGAAAGCCTAAGTAAATTCTGGTTGATAACTGCATGGAACAAATGTGGAACAAAGGAGCTATGTTCTACTCTTTATACGTTGGAAGAATGAACTTGTTGCTGCTTGATCAATTCCTTGTCCTTCACTAGTACTTGAGTTCCTCCTTTTACTGAAAGACCGTGCAACGTTGCAGTTCAGGGTTGTGTTATATTTCCTGACCTTTGACACTTATTTTATTTTTTTTTTTCAGAGATTTAAAGGAGTTAATATGGAAAGCAGTTTTTGTCTCGCTTTGGCTTTTAAATAGCAGAGTCTATTTATTTCTCATTCAGTAAGCCTCAATTATTTGTTTGTAAAAAATCATTTGGTAACAGGATTAATTCATCCTTCATGTAACTGCACTGAAAGACAATAACGTTACACAAGAGATGAATTTGCCAAATATATAACTCTTGTAGGGACAAAACGAATTATTTCTAGAGCTGTGTGAAAGGTTTATGATACAAGCCTGATTTAGTGTATTGCTACAAATCTGAATGTTAGAGCCCATTTGCCTTTCTTCTAAAGTACTTAAGTACCAGGCCCAGGTGTTGAACCATCAACCTAATTTTAAGAAAAAGTGATTTGATTATGCCTGTGCTGAGGGTAAATAAGGCTTTGCTTGCTTCAGAGAAGTACTTCTCAATATTTGCAATGCAACACAAAGTTGGGTAAATCCACCCAGCTGTATGCCAAGGGGAGTTCTCAGTGGATGCCTGTGACATGGAGCTGCCTAACTCTGTATTGGTTCTCAAGGGCTGAGAAAAGTGGTGGCACTGGTGAGAAGATGGAGGCTAGGCAAGGCCGTGTGGCCTCTGTCCCTGTTCTCATATTATGATCTTTACCATAGTGTCTGACAAGACAGTTCATTAATAAGTTAAAGAAAGTCAGTAGCATCTGCAGCATGCTGTTCTGCCTCTCCTCTTCCCCAGGAGAGGGGCGTGGGTAAGGAAATGGCTTTCATTTGGAGGAGTTTTTGTTCTTTGTAACTGTATGTACCCATACATACTTATGGTATTAGATACAGTATAGTGGCTCCGTAAATTTAGGTCCTATTTGTAGCCAACATTTGTTGTGAATGTGGTGTGTTTGGTTTGTGTGCTGAGCACATAATGTCACGCACTGGAAAGAGCAATAACCTATGACTCAGGACCCAGGATTCCTAATCCTGGTTGTGCTCTCAACCTGCTGCAGGAACCTAGGCAAATCACTTGACCCAGATTCTCAAAAATAGATAAGCACCTAAGATCTTTAAATACTGACGTGCAGGACAGATTTATCAGGAGTGCTGGGTGCAACTCATAAGCAGTCATGTGATGAGGTTGCAGCTGGTGACTGGGCAGCTTTCTTTCCCACTTTTAAAGCTGTATCTGTACTTCACCTAAATCCACCATTTCAGTTCCACCCAAACCCTTAAATAATGAGTGTTGTAAAAGGCACCAAAATTTCTGCTGTGCATATGAAAAACATAGAAAAACTCACCTGTGGTTGGGTCTCTGGAAGCCCTGACGGGAGTTTTGAATTAGGTGCCCCACTGCTATGAGTTCCTGGGGTTTGAGGATGTGGCTGTATTCAGGGTATTTGTAAGACAGAGTTTTAGGGGACATGGAGGCAGAGAAGTGGGGGTTACCTGGGACATTTGCTGGTTAGGGAATCAGCCTGAGATGGCGAAACGCAGGTTCAAATCCCTAATCCAAACCAAGTATGCAATCCCATCTAAATGTCCAAACAAGTGAACTATTAGGTACTTCATAAAATGTCTTTCTCTTTTTTTTTTTTTTGGGGGGGGGGGGGTGGAATTTCAGGGGAAAAGGAAAATCAAGCATAGTAACCTGCCCACAGAAGAGCATTAATGTCCAGGAGTCCAAGCAGGCACCAGGAAAGAGAGTGGATGTACCCAAACCCTACCTGTTCGCCTCTGCACGTCAGAATCTGTGTGCAACTCTCCGCCCAGCTCCTTCTTTGCTCTCCCCTGTCCCAAGGGGCAAGCCAGATGCTTAACTTTTGTCAGGTGTAATAAAAAGTGTCACTATGGAGGAGAAAGGCAGCAGGCAGTTAAATGTGTAATATCTATGTGTCTGCGAAGAACTACTTGTCTGTCCTAGCTCCCAGCTTTCTGCTGTCTCATAAAGGAAGGGGACAGTCTCCAAAGAAGTATTTGTGTGTGGAGGTGTCCCCAGACACAGCAAAGCACAACTTTGGACACCTTGCTGCCACAATGGCAAGGGGACACTTCTAGCATGAGCAAGACCATTTGAATGGAAAGCTCCATGAGATGCAGGGGCACAAGGGTGCTGGGATTCTTGGGAAATGTCAATAAGAATTTACAGATGATGCACAAAATGTCATTCAGCTCTGGCTATGCTCTATGTAAGTATGGCAGAATGGTTACTGGCCTCAGTTTCTCATGATATTCAAAGTGGTGAAAATATTCAGAACTCCTTGATGGGCTGGAGAAGCCTGGTACCTTGCAAGATGGAGTCCAGGTTAAAAAAAAAAAAAAAAAATTATGAGTAGGTCTGGAAGCGAAACAGCTGACTGCCTCTTTCAGCACAGGCTTTTATACATGGTCGTAGGGTATCTGGGAATCCATGAATCTACACTGACATCTGCACACTTAGAATCATGATGCTGCAGGCCCAAAGTATATATTTAGACTACATCTACAAACCTCACAGAAAAACATTAAATCAGCAAAATGAAAAAAACCAACAAAAATGAGACATAAAAACGAGCTGGCTACTCTAAAACACAGATACAGTAATTATTTCAGTCTTTTGCTTAGGGGTGTACCAACTGTTTACAATTTACTGTTTGGCAAGCTGGGTGTTCTCATTTCCCTCATGGTTCAGGAGTCAAAAACATATGCTACCTTTAGTAATGAACTCTTCTAAGATTTGAAACTATCCATATTCATGTCACAAGAAATGTTTACACAAGAGCAAAATGCTCCAACATCAAAATAAATCAGTAACATCTCAGAGTTTATATTTCCATATGCTTCTTTGGCATAATAAAGCAGGGGAAGGGCTGCTGTTGTAAAATGGAGTTTAATTAAAAACAAAAGAAAAAAAACTTTATCAGAAATCATGGCTGTCCAAAAATCATGCAGGCTAATGCATGGTTTCAACATATTCTAAAGATTTATCATCTATCAATAGAAAAAAGAAAATGTAATATAATCATATCCTCTGCACACCTTGCATATTTTCCATCTTCTGTGCATAAATTATACATTCATTTTCATAATTATGGTAACATTCTAGTTTTCACATAAACTGCTATTACTCCTGGGTACCAGTTAGTTTACATCTACCAAGGCTACACACTAATTACATTTTCTTTTTATAATGTTATCTATTTATCAATTTGAGTTTCTTAATGGAAATTAATAGACTAGGTCTCTGCAGTAAAAAAAAAAAGTCAGATGTAACAGAGTGGTTCGGGTATTTTTTCAGCTTTTATTTTATTAAATTTTTAAGGGCTTTGAGTGCTTGATTGGTGATTATGGTGTAAGAAATGGTTTATAAAACCAATGTCCAGGAGGTGGTTGGGAAGGAGTTAATCATCTCCCTTTTGCTAGAGGAAGGGCCACAGCTGCCTGAACTGAGTGCAGGGATTTTCAGGGTAGCCAGCTGTGGGGATTTAATTGATTCACCCGTCAGTCTATAAAGGGGGGTACCACAGGGTGACTCTAAATCCTGTTGTGATTGAGGGAGGAGGAGGTAATTTAGGGTGGGTTTTGTAGCTGTGAGAAGACCTAAGCAGGAATAACTACTTGAGTAAATACTTAATGCTCTTGTTTTCTTCTGAATGTCAAGTGAGGAAAGGAAGGGTGGTTTTTTTGCATTTCTTTAAAGAAAAAGGGTGCTCTTTTTATTTTTCTTATCCTTTATTTGTCTAACTTTTAATGGAACCTTGCGATGCTCTTCCCTGGATCTAAAGTCAGGGCAGCAAGAAAGCCTGGACTGAAGGGAGATCAGTGGATGGAAGATGTGCCCCAGCCAAGAACAGCCAATCAAGATAAGTGGATGAGTGTGGGGAATAGAACAGTGTGTGGGATGCCAGAGGAAATCTCCTTGTCTATGTATACAGGAGGGTGAGTTTTCAGTCTTCAGGAGTCTTGGCTTTCAGATCTGCAATGTACCTCTTAACTTGCTTTTCAGTTGAATGCAGTAGAAAGATTGTTTACTTTGCCTGAGCACTTGAATGACTGAAACAACAGGGTTTATCAGTGTCTGGTTTACCCTCAGGGTGCGTTTTCTTTCTCTGTATCTGTGTCAGTATTGTCAGAAATCTGCAACCTGTTCTACAGGGACAACAATGGTGGTATAGGATCTTTGAGAACTAGCTTTGACTGCATTGATTTGAGCCTCAACATGGCTTTTTTTCTTCCCTCAGCTTTAGTGGATTGCTTCCATCTGCATCCAAGGTTTTCCAGGTTTAAGTATGATAATTTTCCTGAGGAAACAGGGTTTGTTCAGGGTAAGAAGGTCTACATAAATGTAAGATACTAACACTAAGCAGCACTTTCTTTTGAATATTACAGTATGCTTAGTTGTTGCATATTCTGTTTCTACTGTACTTCAGAGCCGGTCTGCATATTTCAGCCATTATTTACATCCACTTGTTCCTCCTCTGGCAGTAAGTCTGCTATAGTTGAATCCAGAGGGAGGATATCTCAGGCTTCATTCAGCAATGTCCATCTAAATAGCATGTTGTGTCTGAGAAAGGATTGCTCACAGTTAAAACAATGCTATTCTTGTCTAGCACCTCATTGTAGCAGTTATATACTCCTCATATAAGTAATAAGAGTCTCTGGGATGTTTGCACAAGTCTAGGAAAGAGCTGTAAGCCTCACCTGTGTGTTCTGCAAGACATTCAGAGGTTGCTGCACCGTGTCATATTTGAACAGCTTCCAGTTAGCACCTCCTTTAGCATAACAGACATGCTCCCCGAACTTATTGGAGTGAAGGCCTGGATGTGTTCATCTTCCCATGGCAACATTCACACACCAAGACTTTTAGAAGTATCGGTAGTTTGTCTAGAAGGAATATAAAATTTGGCTGTTATTGGTATTTTGAAAGCATTCACAAGGGATTTTTGCAGGAGGTCCTGCTTCTGCAGAGACAATGTGTTGACTCAGGATGTTGTCATGGTTGAAAGCTCCATACATTTTTTTTACCCTAAGATTTGAAAAGCTCACTTATCTTTTGCCTTCATTAAGGTCAGCTATTGCCTATGTATTCAGAATGCTCAGTGAAGTGTTAATCATTGACACAGGAGATGTTCCAAGTGTTGTGAGTGCTATATGCTAGCCAAAGTTTCCTCACCCCATGAAATCTGTTCCAGATTCCCTGGCTATAATTTACTGCTGGATTATTTTTTATTAATCCCTGACATTTGTGTATGCAATAAGAAAGGAGACGGTACTTGTTCACTTAAGTGGCAAACAGAACATTGCAAAGTGATGTGTCTGTTGATGGCAACCTATGTTTGTTTATTGGCCAAGATCTTCTAAAAGGTCACTGACTGCATCTTTTTACACTGCAGTCTCCTGGGTATGTTTGAGGACACAGAGTAAGCAGAGACTCAGAGCCTCCCTTGCAGCCCTTCAGCTTCCCCTCTGAGCCAAGGGATTGTTCACCTAGATTCAGTGTGTTTCTGAATGAGCCCAAGCATAATCCATTATAAAATTGAGGTAGCGCCAGTCAGCCTTAAACTGTGTAAAACCCAAATTGGATCTAACATACAGGAATGGTTTAGATAAGCAGTCTTGTACATGTGAGATTATCTCTAAACCGATTTATATTCTGAGTTTGCCTCCTGCTATTAAAATCTTAGTCGCCCTTGGATCATAGCACAGCCCAATGAAGAATCACCCTCTTTCCATTTGTGATAATGCTGTTTCAAGACATGGCTTTGCTCAGAAACATGAAATGTGTCCTGAGTATTTTTGTTATAATGTTCAGAAATAACTCATAAGAGCAACTGTGGTAGTTCAGGTGGAGGGCTTGCCTGGCATTATTCTTTTTCCAACAGTGACCAAAATTGGATGTCAAGGGAAGATTATACAGTGTGCACAAAGCCAATGTTATAAAATCTGTCCACTGAGTAGTATTCTGGCTCAGGGACTCTAAGACCACTGTGGCCTGTCTATTTACTAACTCTTCAGATTTCTTTTCCACGTAATTAAGCCTGACCTTGAACCCGGTAAGTTTTGCTTTTGCCACATCTTTTGGCAAGGTTTTACATAATTCTGCTACATGTGAATGAAGAAGTGTTTGTTTGCTTTGAACTGGGATGAGCTAGTTTCCTTTGGCCCCTATTTCTTGTACTAAAAGAGGCAATGAGCAATCCATCTCTCTGCATCTCATGGTCACTTGTGTTGTTGTGGACATTCATAGTTTTCCCCCCTAAACTGTCTCTTTTCCAGGGTGAAGAATCCTAGCTGAGTCATTCCTTGTATAGAAATCATTCATCCTCATTGCCCTTCCATGCATATTTTGCAGTTTTAAGACTTTTTTTCCAGCTGGAGGGCTTATAAGTAAGCAGTGTTTACAAAGTAAAAATGTAGGGAAGTGTGGGTTTGTACAATGAAAGAATAGATGTCTTCTATTTTTTTATTTCTGTTCCATTCTTAATTATTCTAAAATTTGAATGAGCTTTCTAACTAACCAAGCACTTGCCTAATATTTTCATGGCACTAGCTTAACCCCAAGACAATGACCAGCTTAGAGCCCATGGCACTTTATACATGGAACAAGTACTGTTTTTCCCAACATGTGTTACTTTACCATAATCTGAATATTAGTAGTGCAGTGCCCTCAATTATTGGTTACTTTTTCCTGAACTATCTTGACATTCATTCTTTGCCTTTAATTTTCAGCATATTTTGTAAGTTCAGTAGTTTGATAATTGTTTTAAGTTGTATATCAAGCCCAGTTTTCACAAACAGATAAAAAACCGTAAGTATCTTTCTGCGGTATACACTTAATCCTTTTATCCTAAGCTTTGAAGAGAATTTTTTTTTCAGAAATAATTCAGTGGAAAAGAGTAGATGGTGCTCAAGAGCTGGAACAGATTTTCTGTGTAAAAGTGGCAGCATTTAAGAAAAATCATGAGACGAGGTTATGAAGAAGCATCGGGAAGAGCAGTGTGAGAAGAGCACAGCCAGCGGGAGGTTTACTATGAGGAAAGGAGGGCTGACACACAGGAAGGACTGGTAGAGTTCAGTGCCTTGAAGTAAAGATGAAATACTCAAATACGATACAAAAGGTGAAGGGGAAGCCATTGAAGGAACTTGAAGGGGAATTTGTATGCTAAGAAGTGGGGAAAGATGATGTAATAGCTCTTGATTTCATCAGGAAGGAAGCAGATTCAGGATAATTTTTCAGGTATTTTCTAAGACTTTCAGAGCACAGACGAGTACAAAAATGCAGCACCTTAAAATAGCACCTCATTGTGTGGGGTCCTTAAATGTTACTGTGATGATATTACTGCTGAAAGTTTGATGCTTAGGCTTAGCTGTGGAAATCCGAAGAGACCTGCAAAATGTCATCTGCTAGAAAAGACAGGGATTTTGGAGAGTCTATCCAATGAGCTGGATGCTACTGGAGAGAGCAGAAAATGTCTGACTGTTTTTGAGGGAGCTGTAGCAAACTGTCATCTGTCTTCCTCATGTTGAGTGAGGGTAGATCAGAACTGGTCCTAATCTTCATCACTCAGCCCCATGTAAGATGCTCTCTCTTCCTGTCTTTGCTTTCTCCAGGAGAGACTTCCCTAACTTCAATCATTTCCTGTGTGATACTTGGCTCAAATCCTGTATATGTGGAGATTGTCTTAGCACTCATTCTCATTTGATGGTTCCCACTTATGCTTTTAGTTAGAAAAGTTGAAGGCTATCTGAGATTCTCAGCTAGTCTACATTGATGTAGACCTGTAAGCATGTCATCTTTATCATAGCTGCACCTTGGTTCCTCTATTAGAGGAAGTGGGAATGATGACAGCACCTGTAAAATGCTTTGATGAAAAATGCATGCAAGAAGTTAGTATTTTATTATTATGACAGTTTTTCCAGCTAATAATATCCATGAAAATTCCAGGATGTTCCACTGCACCTATTGAAAAGGGGCAGAAGCTTGAGGTATAAGGAAGGAGGAAGCAATTTATTTCTAAGACTGGTCATTTCTCCTTAATAATTATATACAAAGAACTGGACTTTTTGACAAAGTATAACTTCAGAAAAAAACATATTTTCACCAGATGCATAGGACATAAGCCAAGGTATTGTTGAGATGCTAGCGAAAAGTTAATTTGGGATAGTAAATGTGTATTCTAAGGCTCTTGCTTTTTGTTTGTGGAATTTTTCTCCCTGAGAGGAGATTGAAGTGTCTGTAAGGCCAGCTAAGCATTTTTAAAAGTATTTCGGACTACTAAAACTGTATCTGAATTATCAAGTTTATATTACCAGATGTCTTAATCATTTACCAGGTGGCTAGTGAGGTGTGAATACAGAGGAATATAAGATCCTCCATTCACATTTTGATAAAACTTTGGAAGAAGAAATGTTTGTTAGGAAGTGCTATTTCTTTTCTTGAAAAATAAAAAACAGTTTTTTTTTTTTTTCAAACAATATTGTGAGAACACTCCCACTGCATAGATTGATTTTATCAGTCATGTTGTACTCTAAAAATAAAACACACTATGCTGATCTGTCTTGTAATGTTACTTCTAGAAACAGCACAGAAAAATTACTAGAGCTTTACATTTAAAATAAAACATCAACTGATAAAGTGCATGAATAATTGTGAATGTGGTAAAAAGGGAGTCAAGCTGAGGAAAGGGAATATTTTATAAAATATTGAAAGCCTGCAACTCATACATGCTGCATAAGCACAGTATACGTGGTTATGTTTCTGTACTGGCTGGGCACCGCAGACCAAAGTGTTTATATCTTTGGCCGCTTTTAGAAAGCGTATGTGGCATTAGGTCTTAACCTTATCACAGTTATTTTAATGATGATGTTTTTATGTTTAATTTAACTGTAAATCATGTTAGCGGAGTTTTGACTGCTATGTCAGAGAGCTTAAAAACTGAGCTGAAGTTATTTCAAAAGCTAAGAATTTGTCTAGCCTGTGATGTTTAGTCAATATGATCCACTCAAGTGTGGAGCTGTCAGAAAGGACATCAGTGAATGGTGCTTAATCTGCTCAGTTTTGAAGGGAAGTTGGACTCTTACTATGAAGTTAAATTTTTGATCTATCTCAGTTACAGTTAAATAGCCAATTTATGGATTTGTTAAGGGCATTAAGGGAATCACAATGGCCTACAAAACACTGTGTGCTGTGCTATGGTACATTTTCTAGTCAGATATCCATGGAGTGTTTATTTTTGCTGTATGGGAAACTATTTTTTTCAGTTTAGTTCATTCACTCTGTCTCACATGGAGCTGGGTAAATACTTCAAAAACCACATTGGCAAATGTTGGTTCAGATGAATCCTGTACATCTATGTCAGCAATCATGAGGCTTTCTGTTTGCTTTCCTTTCCATGTGCATTCACACATGTAGTTTCTGTGTAGTCCCATGGATGAAATCCAGAATGACTGTAGTTTCTGGTTGGGCATTCTTGTAGATACAAAGCCACCATCTACCTTCCTGTCTGATGTGCTCCTGACCATGTGTAAAAGACCATTCCCCTTCCTGCCTTCCCACACAATTAAAAAAAAATCTTCCTGGGGAAGCCTGAAGAGTTTTATGGTTTTCACCATGCACATCCACACAGTTTCAATAGGCAGACTTTTTTGCCTCATAGGTCACGAATATGCAAGTCTGTGCGCCAGGCTATGAACTAAAACGTGCACAGGGCATTGGTGGCATTGCTCTTGCAGGAAAAAGCCTGTCTAGGTTATGGTCTGTGGCTATGTCTTTTGTTGGAAAGGTTCATATTTAAACCAGCGTTTCCTTAACATGCTGTTTCAGATAATGCTCCAGGAGAAACTGAAGCATAGACAGGATCTTAGGGGGGAAACAAGAAAAATGTGTTCCCTGTCTTTCTGTAATTATTGTCTAAAAGGTCTTGCATTTTAGACTAAATGAGTCAAGAAGTGTAATGAGCCCAGATTTTTTTGCAAAACCTGTTCTGAATCTTTTGAAAACAGCCAACTCTGAACTCCAAGCTATGTGACAGCAAAGCTTCACATAGTAGATAAAAAAAGATGATTTGCATTGAATCTTAGTGTTCACTGGGAAATTGGGTCTGGAAACTGTTTTTGCTGTATTCAGGCAACCAGGATTTTGACTGCTGAAAACCATGTATTTATAGAGCATACAAAGTCCTCTACTATAGAAAACATGTTAGCAAGGCTCATAATGTTTAATCCTTCAATCCACTATCACTTGTTAGAGACAAAATTACACATGGATGGATTCCATGGCAGTGGAGCACACACAAACACATAGGACTCAAATTTGCAAATACAAAATTAAACCCAAGCACCCAAGTGTCTGAAAATTCTTTCTTTTACAACACTGACATAAAGAGATTTTTGTCTGAAAACACTGGAAATTGGATTAAATTAAATATGTTTTTCACTTTCATTCATGAGCATTATTGTAAGTTTTTAAAATGACACTTGGAAGTGCCAGAAAAAAAATCTTCTTTCCTGGCCCAGTAACATTCTTTTCTTTCTTCTTTTTGTTATATGACATTATCTAGGAAAAAAGTACATGTAATCTTAATCTCCAGGCATGCTTTTTCCGGAGAGAAACCAGTAGAACATTTACAGTAATTAACAAAATCAGAAGACAGAAAATATGTTAATGATATTTATTTGAAGCCTGTGCAGTAATTACTGCCCACAGAGGTATGTACTCTGAAATAAGTTAATGACCAATGACCAATAATGATAGTAGATGTAATCATCCATGTGAAATATAGGCTAAGATAGATATTAGGAACAGCGTTGGAAGCTAAAATAAACTGCACTGTTAAACAATGCTAAAATGTTTTAAACAGTTGATCAGAAAAACATACAGTAAGTTCTTTTCTAATCATATGCTAATGTTAGTCATTGTCACTTTTTATTTCTGAAACATTTCTTCTACAGGCTGATATACTAACAAGTGAAAAAACCTAACCTACACAGGCTATGTTTATTTTTGATGAAATTTACTTTAGAAATATTGGTTTATTGTTAAATGTTCTTACAGTTGAATTTTCAAACAAGTTTTCAAACCATGTAAGCATGAGTCTTTGAGAATCTCAAACCCAAACATTTTTGGGCAATTTCACTTTGTAAAACAAAATACTGCAGATGAAAAAACCCTGCCCATGTCTATACAATTTTATACTGATATTTGCATATAGAATCAAAAGGTCTTAATGGCGACAAGTCTCTGATAGATTGAATTGCAAGAGCATATTAGTCTAAGCATAAAATGTATATGGATTAAATAAAGCAAGACCTTACCTTTTGTGTTTTTTTATTTAATTGTAAAAAGAGACTAAAAAAAGTACAGTATTAATTTTTAAAAACCTAAACTGATTGAGAACATGATTGTTTACAAACAAGCTGAAAAGTATTGTTGAAACTCCATAATTTCCTTGTTCCCCAGTAGGAGATAGGCATCTTAAACATCTTAAATATTTGACCATTTGGCTTCACAAAGAATATTTTTCTCTTTAGAAAACCTTAATATGCACAGGGTAGTTTGGGTTAACATCTATATTGTCCTTATCCATCTCTAGTCATCTTGGTTTAAGGAAATATAGCTTTTGCAAATAATCTCACCTGGAGGAGTTCTGTAATTCTATGCAGTGCACAACAATAGAGAGTGTAAAACTAGCCCTTTCCTTATATCTTCAGTGTTCTCATCTTTGAAACCATGAATTGTGGAGGTATGTGTGAAAGAAGAGATGACTACTTCTTGAATTTTGACCTGAAACCTTCATGTTGCTTAGGTTTACCCAAATTGATGGCGTTAGCTCTACTTGGGCTCTTAAGATACACTACCTCACAGTGGGTTAGATTCTGATTTTTCTTTCCAAGTTAACAATAGTGTAAATAGAAAACATGCATTGTAAGTGAAAAATATAGGGGGGAAGGAATCTATAAAATCCAAATGTGGGTATAAGCAGCCACAAGTCCATTGTCTGAAGTGGTTATGTCATCTTACACCAGCAGAAAACTCAGCCCTCTATATTTGATTCCTAAATCTCACCTTACATCAGATGTTCAAAGGTTCAGATGAATAAGATATGTCTCTGTAAAGTGTGTTTTAGATTAAAAGCTAGTGAAAAACATGTCTCTCGATTTCTGGATGACAGTCTTGGAAAATGTGTTTCAACTGGCAGCTGCCCTCATCCTATTTTATTCCACCCTCACCAACAAGCCGGTATCTAGCAATGTTGGAGCTGATATTCTCAAAACCAATAATTTATCTTTGGTTCATCATCTTCATTTTGTTCTGGGTGCTGAGAGGTGGCTTTGAAAGGGCAGCATGTATAAGGCAGAAATATTTCTTGAGGGTATGGGGAGGATGTTCTCTTGTTTGAAGGAAACCAAGACTTCCAACTGATTTTAATTTTATTTTTAATGTTCATGGGAACCAGTCTTACATGCCTGGCTGAATTCAGAGTTTGGATATTTGGCAGGTTTTTATTTGAGCCCAGCTTGGCTGTTTTTCAAAATGTCCAGATTGCTCACATTAAATCTGAATAAGCACTACCCACTAGTTTAATCAGAGTCATCTGGTACACCTCTAATTAGTGTTAGTTAAAGTTGAAATTCATAATAACACAAAATGCTGCATTTTTAGGATATATTTAGTAAACCCTTGAATATAAAATTGTAGGAGGGAAAGTATCTTCTGGAATATTATTCAAAAATTTGAATACATGAGTAATGACAGTAATACACTGGTAACAAAATAAGACTAAATTCCTGAAAAACGCTGTTAAAACTAGTCTTTATCCATTTAGGCATGTATACATATATACAATGTGTGTATCTTTACATGCATTTATGAACTTCAATTGTTGGTCCTGTTAATCTAATTGACCATAACTGTACATTGTACTCAAATCAGTAAAACATGTACACATCTGGGAATATTTCAGCAATTATCAAATAAGCATGTGACACTTTTGGTTTAGATATAAATTGCTTCCTAGTCTTAACCCATTGCAATAAACGATATGTAAACAAAGTGTTAGAAATGTATCTTTCTATTTGAAATCAATGCAAGTTTTTCCTGACTCAGAACCAGACTGTTAGTATGTTACTACAGATTATCAAAAAATGAAGCTTGAAAATTACTATACATGTGCAATTATTGGCTCTAGAGGATCAATCCCCCCCAGTCTAAATTTTTTGTATTACAATCTATACTGATGTGGTACTTATTTATCTTGAATTCTTCCCTGAATCCTTGCCTTTGAAGATGTTTTATAATATTGATACATGGGCCAATTAAATCAGCAAGCCCTGCAGCTTGATCTTTTTATTAAAATATTCCCTAATCTAAGAATTCTAGATATGATTTTGACTTTTCTTTCTTCCAAGAGAACTGGTGAGCCATAATCTTATGTTTTGTAGATGAGCCATTGTTTTCACATGCCTAATATTACAGTAGTGCAAGAAAGTATCTGTTTACTCAGATTTTCTATTATCTCAAATGTGCCTGTTTCTCAATCATGCTTCAATTGATACTCTGGACACAGAAATATAATTTATATATTTTTTTTCTGGACACATTTCAGCTTCAGTAGTCAAGCTTTGAATGGTTCATGATTACAGTGGCGTGTTTTTTTTTTTTTTTTCCAAGGGCATCTGTTCTTAGCCACAGCTGAGGATGGGGCCCACTGAGCCGACTGGAAGGATCCACCTAGAATTTGTTGAATTAAGTCCTTGCACCTGGATATAATTGTCATGCTGCTGTGCTGGGGTTTTCTTAAGCTACTGGTAAAACAAATTAGCTCAATTTAAACTGGCATCCAGTAGGGAAGCAACAACTCACCTCATATAATGTTTTTCAAATAATTATTTTTCTATTGCCAGTTTTGCTTCATGAATATTTTCCTAAATGCGGGATGGATTGTTGGATTTTTTTAAGTTAAACACAAGAAACAATGAAAAGCTTTCTATTCTGCATATCTGCTGAGTTACATTTAGTATTGGAGTAGTATGTGATCACTGATTTTTTTTTTCTCTCACTATCTTAGAGATATATATATCTAAATATATATTACAAAGAAGGTAACAGCAGATAAAACATTAAAAAATGCCATATAACAGCAACACCTTCTACCCTTCCAAACCCCCCAAACTGGTCTCAATACATATACTTCACATATTTTACCAGATTTAGCACTGTAATGGTATGACCACTCTTACATTTGGAAAAGATTCATGCAAGTTTGTTTTTCTGTTGAACAGTAGACAAAGGTAGTCATTTATGTCTGACATGGGAATTTGTATGAATGCCATGGGATCTCATTTCCTTATGTATTTTAGAACTATTTGAACTTGGCAACAAAATTCACAAGCTTCCTGCAAAAGGTCCACAAAGGTTCATCACCTTGGTTGGACTTGCAGTGGCAGGACTTTGCATGAATCCCGGGAATGTGTGCATCTGTTAGCTCCAGCTCTTCATAATATTCTCCAAATGTAGACTCTGGAGAAAACCAGTGAAAAATAATTTCTTCAGCTGAATACTTCAGGATGACTTCTGAAATGAAAGAAGCAGTACTTTCTAGCAGTGCTCTAAATACTGTTATATTTTATTGGTAGGTGATGTGCTAATTTGGAGGAGGGATATGTTCACTACAGATGGATGGTAGCTTTTGATGTGTCTCTAGAATCACCCCAGTGTATCTGCTTCAGCTGCTGACCAAAGATGCTGTTCTTGTGACCCTGTCATGTCATTGTGGGTGCTAACTTAATTTGCTTTCTAAGACACTGTTCAATTGGTTAAAAAATAACATGGACCGAAGCTACTTCCTGTGTATTACCTTTTAAAGAAAATTCAAGGATAGGAGATAGTTTGTGAGATCAAGAATATAGTTTATTTTAATAAATGGACTCTTGATCATCCTCTTAGATCGTAGCAGAAACATAGTTGTACATATCATAAACCATTCTCTAATCCACATTCTCTTTTAATACTGGGTAGACTCAACTCAAATGCAACAGGAATGTGAATGCGAAAACCAGTGCTTTTTTGAAAGATGGCAAAATATCCAGATTTCAAAAGTTAAATGTAGAAGCTGCTGCCAGTCCTTCAGCTGTGTGGTGAATTTCAAATTTTGGAGAGTGTGTGCGTGCAGCAGCAGGGGCAAGCATGGACATATCTGTGGCTCTTGATAACAGTTTAACTTGTGCAAGCATTCTCCCTGTGTCACAAATTCTGTTA
Organism: Eurypyga helias; assembly: GCF_000690775.1. Classification (NCBI taxonomy): domain Eukaryota; kingdom Metazoa; phylum Chordata; class Aves; order Eurypygiformes; family Eurypygidae; genus Eurypyga; species Eurypyga helias. The sequence goes on from NW_010259610.1 coordinate 42,489, forward strand.
CCTGAAGAGCTGTGTATGCGGCACCGAGACTAGTGGGAGTGCTAAATGTGTACGTTCCTGCATGAAGGCAGCTTTCAAACAGCAGCTGCTTCCTAACTGGGGACAGATTAAAGGTGTAGGGCAGTTGGTTGTTTTTAAATTATCACTGTTATGAAACAAGTTTTGTTTATCTGCTGGGCCTGATTCTTGCTTACAGTAGAGCCCATTTTTCTCCGCTCCAGCAGCATAACAGGCACTCCGCCGTGGCATGGGCTTGCCATCGGTGCTCCAGCCAGCAGATCAGCAGGGCCCTGTGATGCAGAAAATTCACAGAGCAAAAAGGGCTAGCACATAAACTAACTTTGAATGATCATCGTCTGTCTTCTGTGGAAGAGGCCACCACAGGAGAGGGTTACTATACCCTAACTTGTAGTACCAGTGCACACCCAGAGCGAAATTTTTCTTTCAACTGCGATAGCCCTGAATCAATGCATACAAGAATGCACAAGCAAGTTGCTTTCATACAATATTCCTTTTTATAAGCTCATTTTTCTTGAGCTTCAGGGGAAAGAAAAAAGCCTTCAGTTTTCCCTCAAAGTTGTGTAACAACTGTGGCTGGTGTAAAGGTTACCTTGCCTCCTCTCTGCACTCCCTCTCCTGTACTGCCTTCCAGAGAGGAGAAAGCAGGAAAAAACAGTAGCAAACTGAGCTTAAGTGTGTGTGGTGTGTGTGGTTTTTTTTTTTTCTCCTTCCCACCCCCCCCAATGTGATGATAATCCTAGGCCTGCACTTAGAGGGAAGCTTCCAGTGGGAAATTAAGCTAAACTGAAAAGCATAACAAAACCCAAATAATTTAGACTGCAAGAGCTCCTCCAGTGTTTTACTCTTTAATGCTTATTAATAGAGACAATACTAAACCCAAAAGGAAGCTAGCAATATCCTGTTCTTCTTTTTTGTTATAGCGTGGATTTTTGTTTAGTAAACTCCATGTCAGATCTTCTAATTTAATTATTGAACTCACAATGTGAATAAACGTACAGACATGACTAATAGCATTCTCTTATAATTTCATTACAGAATAATAGACATGTGGTTTTTAAAACTGATTTTTTTTCTTCTGTTACAGAGTGTTTATAATATAAATGAACTCTCACATCCTGCCTTCTTTTTCTCCTTACCCTCTTTTCATTTCTTTTTAGATTTGATTCATAGAAAAATGCGAGCGATGCGTGCCACTGATTTGGGTCATCTGCACGCAGTTCAAAAGGAAAAGGTGATTTTTTTCATTGCCTGCCAAGTAAGTGGGAGAGGTGTAGGAAAAAGTGGATTTATGCATAAAACGCAAAACTCCAGATGAAAGAACGGACCCCTTTTATCATCGTAGAAAGAATCCATCTGCAATAATTACCAGTCAGACTATCTGCACACTATGTTACTTCGTGACATCTGAGAACTGCTGCACTTCTTGAACCAATAGCCGCTATATAGCAACCAGCATCAATCCTGAATGAAAAAATTGGCCCAACGGCTGGTGAATGGCACTCAGTAGGTTTCCCATTGAACTATGCTGCGAAACAATGATGCACATTGGTAAATCACCGTGTGTGCCTTTCAGTTCTTATGCATATCCCATACTGGACAGCTTCCATTCACTCTGGCACCCACTGCAAACAAATGTAACTATGCATCAGAGATGAAAGTGAAAATGCATATGTTAAATCCCAAATGGAAGCAGAATAGTGTAATATATACATAGTTGCTTAGCAACAAACATGTTTTGGCCACAGGAATGGTGATATCAGTCAGAGGAGAGAGAGGGAGGCTGCTCTGCCCTCCTTGTCTCTCTCCCTAGAAGCTTCATGAAAGTCTGTCCTTATTTCTTTCAAAGCAGAAGAAAGAAACTTGTTTTCATTCCGGTTGTATGTTGTACTGGCACATGCCCTCCCATACCGACGGGTGTTTTGGTCCTCTCTTTATGGCTTACTGCGGAATGAGTCCCTCTTAGCTGAAACAGTCAGATAGGAGAAACTAAGTGCTAAGTCCAAAAATACAAACTGCTGGAATTTAATGTTTGGTGTCACTTTTTCTGTTCTTGACTCTATCATACCTTTCACTTCAGCTCCTAGAAGCTGAAGTGACATTTCTGTTGGCATTTTGCACTCATCTGGCTCTGTATTTATTCAGGAAAGCGAGCAAGGTTTATTCCAGTAAATCACATAGTGCCTATGGCTGGTAGATAGGTATTTATTAATGCCTCCCATTTTAGATGGCCTGAATATTCCTCCTCTCCTTTTCCCCTTCTCTCCTCTTCCTGCACGCTCTGGCATGCCCCCTGTCGTGCTCTCGGCAATCGGAGGCAGAGGAGAGAGCTGGCAAGTCCTGGTGCAAGTTCTGCGCACCCCTCCATGCCAGTAGCTCCTAGGGACGCAAACGTGAGCTCCGTGTGTGTGCCTCATGCTTTCAGCAGTCTGCTTGCTCCGCTGGACCATAGCGTCTTTCACGTGCAGAAATATTGCACATTTGGGTTCAAATCGATCTGCCACCCTGAATTGCTGCAGACATATCCCTGAATACATTATTTTTGAGTGTTTCCTTTTAATTTAAGGTAATGAATGTACTTTGGCAGATCCCCAGTGGGGGGAAAGAACGTTTCAGGCATGCACTTCTCTTTGCAAAGAAGGCTTTCTTGACAGTGTGAGAGACGTGTAGGAATGCAAGATATATTGAAGAACTCAAATGAAATTAAAATCATGGATGAAAGCAGGGTTAAAGGACCATTATGGTAAAATAAGGCCTTTATTTCCATTCATGAAGCTATTATGTAGACAGTGTTTTACTTGCTCTCATTCTCTGTGAATTCAGAGACCTTTTTTCATGTACCAGCATATATCAAATTGACAAGGTATAACCAATAATGTCTTGCACTTACTATCAGATTAATTTGGGGGAAAAAAGTGTGTCATTCTAAAAATATGGAGGAAATTGAGACAAGGTGTGGTGGTACCTCTGAGCAGGCAAGGTAAATGAGGTCACAGTGGAAGGGTGGATCAAAACAGAAGGGAAAATAAAAAGGCTGGAAAACAAGAACAAGGGTGATATTGATTCTTTCTGAGGAGAAAGAGTATTTTCTCTTGAAACACCAAGAAAATGAACCAGGAGCTGGAATGTTATAGTTGATGTCCTGAAAAGGAGTCATGGTGATTTCTTGTCTTCATTTTTTTTCTATGACTTAAACCAATACACCTAGCATGGCTTTCAGCCTGAATGTAGCTCCATCCTACAGAAATCAAATTAACATATCGATGTGAAGTTCATGGTTGGTTCCTCAGAAAGATAACAGATGAAACTGGGATCCCACATCTTTATTTTGCAAAGTGGGCAGCTTGAGCAATGAATTGAAATTTTTTGGCTGGGGATCTACCCAAGAAATTCTCCTAGTATGCTACTGTGCTTTTCCCCCTGTAAATGCTTGTTTTTTAATTTGGGAAATGAATGACTGTATCAGCTGAAAAGATAATTAAACTAGCAACCAAAATAGATGTTTTAAAGGCCTGTTAGATTGCCAGTATTTTAAATGTGAATAATCAAAATTTTTAATGGTAATTGCTCTCATTGAGTAAAACAAGATTTTACAATTCACATTAATTACTGAACTTTAATTTGTTTCCCAATCTATACATTTTAGTTTATATCTCTGAATCCATTCTTTAAAGCTCAATGCTTTGTCAAGTGTTGGCTTTCTGAGAAGTGTAATTTATAGTTTTCCTAATGTTTGCCTTCTCTTACAGTTACCCACTTAGATGGTCAGGTAGTTTCTTCTTAAAAAAGATATACCTCAATGTTAAGCAAAGATTATTAATCTATCCATGCTTTCAGTAGTTGTGTTGTGAATCTCCAGTCAAATGCAAAGTGTCTGTAAAGTGTCTTGAAGGTTACTAATAACTTAGGCTTATATTTTAGTCTGCCCTGGGTTTCCCTGAAAGGTGGCGTAGAAATAGAAGGAATGCAGTGGCGGAAACCACATGAAGATTCATGTTGCCTTATCTGCAACAAGTTCTCATACTGAGGAGTAAATCTGAACTCAAACTCCTACTTTTTAAATTTTGTGGTTGGTGGTATGTGTGTGTTGGTTTTTTTTTTTTTACCCTCATAGGTTCATTCCCCTGTTTCTTTGACAGGTAGCTCTGTGCATGGCTGGAGTAACAGCTTTGAATTACCCTTTTCAAGATTTGTCATCTCTTCCATATTCTTTTTCATTTCAAATATTGACACTTCTGCACTAGCTCATAGAGGATTGTGTTTGACAGCAAAGAGATCAGTATCTATTTGCAAGATTAATAATAAGAGAAAAGCTAGAATGGAACCATGCAAGATCTTAGTGTCAGTAAGTTCTGCTGTGTGATGTCTAGTTTTCTGCTCCCCAACTTTTAGATGGATGACATCTCTGTTTCACCTCACTGCATTTGTTTTCATGTCTGCAGTAGACTAAGGATCTGTACAGACTTGGAGTCCCTCTGATACTATTAGCAGCTGGTCCAGAAACATGGTCAGATAACTTGTCTTTAAGTAAGACTTCTGAAACTGTTTCACTATTCACATATGCCTCATCAAGAGTAATTAAATATCTTATAGGAATAGTTATGAATACCTCAGACCCTGTTTAACCTCTCCCTCTCATGATAACTTGCTTGATATGCTTCTACGCAAAGCTAAGGTAACATAGTCTTAATGAAACTTGCCATAAGATGGGTGTTTCCAGGGTTGGAAAACCATACTTGGGGATCAGTTATCAATGAGACACTGTTTGAACGGAAAACTGGACCAAACAGGATCCTGTACTGGAGTCTGATGTCACTGATTAGTGTCAGTAGCGTCCTGGATGCGAGAACTGATTGTACTCATTACATCCACAAAGAATGTGAGCCTCAGAAAGCTGTAGGTATGTTGGAGGGTGGAACTGGAAAACAGATTGGAGAAATGATTTGGAAAAAACCCGTTATTAATCAGGGAGAAAAAGTAAAAAGTACTCTCTGTGTATATAAGAAGAAAATTAGCTGCAAAAATGCAGAATTGAGACCAAAGGGGAGTTGTTATGATGGGCTCAACAAAGGGTATTGTGAAAAAGACAAATGTATTACTGAGATTTTTTTGGTTTCGTATGAGCATAACCTGGAAGTCAGGTGTATGGTATGTGTCTTTCTAGCATGCTCATCGTGGGCAGGCTTTGGACATTGCTTTCTAAAAAGTATGTGAAGCAAAGGAGAAAATCCTGAGGCAAGTGGTCAGAACAGCCTACAGGGAAATTGGAAGGATGGGGGCTGTGCAGAGGATATAAAAAAGGGAACACAGCAGTCTACAAACATGTAAAAAGTTGCTGCAAAGAGAAAAGAAACAAATTGTTTAACACTTTTTCTCTGAATTGATTAGAAAATATAGACAAAGTACTTCAAGAAAAAATTAGGTTAGCAATTATAAAAGGTGTAATTAAAGAATAAATCAGATTGCATAGGGAAAATGTGTGCATTTCCACTGCTGAAGGACTTTAAATAGTAGTTAAATAAACATCTGTCAAAATAGCATAGGTACAGTTGATTTTTGATGTCTTAATCTTTTTCAGCTCTGCTTTCTATGATTCAAGTGGGTTCCACTGTTTGGATGTTTGTTGGTAATCAAAATAATAACGTAGAAGCAGAGCCCTGTAAACACAGAGGATCTGGTATGGTTCCTAGTCATGTCATTTAGCCTCTAGTGGAAAGTGCCAAGATATGTGCTTTGGAAGACTCGTAGGGCACATAGCTGCATGTCAGCCTATTTCAATTAGTGTGTTGAAATGGCGGATTACACATCTCTATAAAAATCAAATTGGTCTCATCCCTGAAATTATAACAAGCCTGAGGATTCAATGGAAAAATCAAATCTTGAGCACCTCAGTTGCAGGGGTCACTGAAATGCACTGTACCACTGCTGCTGTGGCATCCTGCAGCCTTTGTCTGTCCTCTCTGGATGCCCCCTCTCGCACAGTGTGGGGGTCACAGAGACAGGGATGCACGGATGGAGAGCAGCCCCTAAGGCATGGCTTTCTGCTCAGTGTGTTGGCTGCTGAAATGGTGGTGAGCCCTGGGAGCCCAAGTTCTGCAGTTTTCTGGAGATAGTCTTCCTCTCAAGTGCCTGTATTCAGACTGTTTAAAAGTGGGGTTCAGATGACTTGAGTGTTTAATGACACACTGCCCCCTCCGCAATGTCTGCCTTGTGGTACACACTACCACGCTGTGCATTTACAGTCATCACGTGCCCCAACTAGGAGCTCAGGCAAGCTGATGGTTTGTAGTGTGTGCTCAGCCACTTCCCTCCTTTGAGCCCTCTCTCCTTCAAATCCATATGTGGCTCATGCCACCAGGCAACATGTGCACCCAAGCTCTGTGGAGATCTATCGCATTAAATTTCTCAGATTTCCTTATTTTCACTTCATGCCAGTTAGTGGGTGCCAGTGTCTCTGAAGCTGTTGGTCACCACTCTGTTCTCTTCTACCTGTTGTGTGCTGTACCCTGTGTGCAGGGGTAGCAGTCTGGGCAGAGGCTCAGCCTGTTGTGTCTCCATCCCAGAGGCAGGCAAGCGGTGGTCTTACCTGGTCATCCCCCCTACATGCGCTGCCTGTGCTGAGGTTACAGCGGTGGGTGAGCGGGTTGTGGACGGGACCTGGGAGCCACAGCAGTACATGCGGCTGTCCAGAGGGAGGTTGATCTCTGATGTACCTTCCCACCCCATGTCAGGTAGTGAGTAATCCTGAGGGAAAAGCAAATGTGGAGCCAAGACTGGGCAGAGTTCAGGCAGCTTCCCTTGGGGCAGAGGTTAGCGCTTGCTGTGCAGATCCATGCTTTGTACATGAATGCCGTGGCATTTCTGTCTCTATGACATCTCCTCCAAAAACTGTGCTCCAGGATGTCCTGCTTGTCAGATGTGGGTGGTTCCGGCATTGCATTTCTTGTGGACCAAGGCACAGAGTTCTTGGGAAATGGTCTCAGGAGGCATTATTTCCAAAACTCTTGTCCTCAGGGACTGGGGAAAGGGGATTTGTGAGGCTAGCTATTATAAAAAGCAAAAAATGAAAAAAAATGCTGTCTTTTCTGATGCTGCATGCTTGAGCTCTAAGAACTGGTTTCTAGATGTCTATAAAAGTCAGTGGCATTACCGTGTCACTGGATTTGTTACCTCAGTTTTGAATTCAGTCTGTCGTGTGACAGACATTGAAGGATGGGGAGATAACTCCAACAACATCTACCAACCGTCTTTAATCTGGGACTGTGCCCTGGCACATCAGCCTGCCCCCTCCCTCCGCCTGCTCTCCTCCCCATCTCTCACAGACCCTGTGGGCCGTGCCAGCCGTCATAGAAAAAGCAAAGTATTTTTGCATAATGCCAAAGTCACTGCAATACATCAGGGAGGGCAGCCACCTCTTGCTGCCACACCACGAAGCTCTTCAGATGTTAAGGTGACAGGTGGGAGGCACAAAAGCTGGGTGTGCAGGTTAGCTGCTCTCCACTTATGATCATGCTGAATTTTGATCGAGAGTCAAGAAATAAGAAGCAGACAGGTATTTTAGGAGGTGCAAAGGCAATAGCAGCAGCATGCCTGAGGTTTGAGGGTTTTTCTGGACCACACTGTGGCTGGAGTTCAGTTTTCAAGAGCAGAGAATTGGTAGGATGACAACAGACTTAATTGCCCCCTGCCTGATATTATTCTTTGTTTTGCTGCTTCTTCAGCTGAGGGGAACATTTGGCATGGGTGCTTCTGAAAGGAAAGGCTTGGAGGCCCATCTTCTGGCCTGCATCAAAATAATTTGTATTTTTCTAAATTTCCTTGTAAATTAAACTTCTGCATTATTTAAGATAACATCAACATGCGTGAAACAAAATGAATTTTAAATGGAGCTGTTTTGAAATGAAAATTTTCTTTTTAGACAAGACCAGAATAAAAAGCTCTGAAACTTTTCTGGCCTTTGGTTTAGAAAGTGCAGCGCTGCTGAAATGGACCTATTCCTTGAGGAGTTTATTTTGAAAAAGCAACTTTTTCTACCTGAAAAGCACTGCCCAGCTACTGTTAGAATCCTAGCAGCCCTGTGTATTGTGGTGGGAATATTCTGAGGTGCATAAATCACTTGAGTAGTTACGAATGCTTTACTCAGGACCAGATTTGTCATATTTAATGTCTTAAATATTGGTTGAACAACTCATATTAGATCCTAAGTACTATAATTTTTTCCTGATCAATTCCATATTTATAGCATTAATCATTTCTTTGCAGTTAATTAAGAGAAAAGATGGCTCTTAGGCTTCCTTAAGCTGATCCTTTAAATAAGTATATCAAACAAGATCTCCATTACCCAAATCAGACACCATCACAATAGCTGTACAGAGGCCAAAGAGACAGGAGCACAGATCTGGAGAGTATCCACAGGGACTTGACAAACAAAAAAATAATATTTCAAGCTCATGTCTCAGTGGAATGGGGAAATAATAGCAAAATAATTGAGGGAGTGTTTGTGTAGCCCTTATAGCTTAAAAACCTTTTGCTTCAGCCGCACTAATACTCTGAAACAAGGATGCTGATTATATGACCAATTGTTTAGCATGTGTTCCTAAACTGGTTTATAATTACCAAATTAATCTCTCTGAGGTATTAAAAGCCTATTTGCACAATCTTTGTAAAACTAAAAGGGAAGGGAAGCTCTTTACCTGTGTTGATACAGAGCCCTGCAAATAGCAACTATTTGTTTTTGTAGCTGTTGTGGCTCTGGGAACAAGTAAATATAAACAGCAGGAAACACAAATACAGAGGCAGTGCAATTGGAGGCTGTCAGGAAGCAGTATGGTGGCTTCAGGAGCTGAATTCGGCTTGAAATAAGCTTTGTCTCAGTATGCGTAAGAGGCTTTGGCACTGTATCAGACCTCTGGGGAAGCCACTCAGCAGGGTGGGGATTACTATAGTTTGTGCTTCCCAATTCACAGCAAACTTGCTTCCCTGTCATACTCGTGCATTAACTCTCTCTGTCCCACCTCGGCGCTTTTTGTGGGGGTTTGTTTGCTTTCTAGCAAACAGCCTGACATCTGCTAGTTGAGAGCGCAGGAGAAAAACCCCCAGCACACACGACTGAGCGACTGCAGGCGCTTCCCCTCTATGGCGAGCGAGAGAGGCACAAAGATGGCTAATTTTGCCAGGCTGGATAATTCTCCTCAGCAATGGATGTGCTGTAGTTGCTCTGACAATACCATCTAAAATGCAAATGAATTATGCCTGCATAAAATAGCTGGCAGTGTTGTGTAGACCTGCTGCTGGTACAAACTTCCTCCTAATGATGATATTTTTTTCTTTCTCTGCGAACACATGGACTCCACTCTCTCTTTTGAGGTTTCGCAAGGGTTAAGTTTCTCTTAGCTGTGGGAATATTTTTCGTTAGGAGAAACTCCATGGTTATTCCTAACACATGACTATCAAAGAGTCAGATTAGCCGAGGGGGAGGGGAAAGGCTCCTGAGTTTGCACTTCCTGTCTCTTAATAAAGCTGAGATTCCAGAAGTATTTAATATCATTGTGGTTTACATAGGAAATTGTCTGAACACTCTTAGTAAGTAACTGAATATATGGCTGCTATATTGAATACCATTTGTCCAAGATCGTTTTTCTTTCAGTTATGTTAGATATCTGGAAAATGTTGTAAAAGCAGGATCTTGTTACAGTGCACAGCTAAATGAGCAACTATAAAATACAGTTTTAAAAATTTAAATATCTAAAATGTATTGAGAAATGTGAGGTGCACCAGTACTACAGAAACAACAGCAATTGTTTTATATGCACTGCTAAGGCAATAAAATGTGGATTCCTTATGTAGGTTCAAATGTAGCAGCTGGATTTGGCTTTATGAACCATGAAAAATAGTTCCCATCTGGAAGTTGATGTTGAATAAAGATGCAACAGTAAGGCTGCATCTTACATGTAACATTTATACATTTCCAACTCAATACAGCTCTAGTATTGGAGAGGAAAGAGAGAAAGGGAGGGGAAGATGGCAAAATACAAATCGGAAGCCTCTGGCCAACATTTTAATGTGTATTCTCTAATTTAGGAGCCTCAGGTTTTGGCTGCTAGTTGGCTTTTTTTTTTTGGTAGGATAACCCTCCAAATAGTCAACACTTCAATTAAGAGAAGGCTTCTGAATGTCTTCCAGCACACTCACTGCTTCAGAGACCATAGTCTTCATCTGTCTGTCAGATAAGTAAGAAAGTGATTATGTCACTATTTTGTGATATTAACCCTCTAAAGCATCCCTACAGCCCCCCCTCCCCCCAAAACTGGCATTTCAAAGTGCATTCACAGAGCCCCCAGATCAGGAAGTCTGTTTCAAAGTGGCTGCAAGCTGGAGTTGGCCCTTTGCTCTGCACCTGCACCCTGTCATGAGCAACATTTCCAACATGCAAATCCCACATTTTCATATCCAAATCCCCCAATCATAAGGTGCCCAGGAGATCCTACTTCCTCTCACACAAAAATATGGAGGTCCAGTTTAGAGAGCCTTTTTTAAAAGATCTGACCGCAGACAAAACACTATTAATTCTGAAAGGATTTTGTTAAATTCATGATGTCTCAAGGATTTTTAAAATTCAAATTATATATAAGCATAGTCCATGCTAAAGCCTTACACTGTAAATAATGTTGTAAATTCTTATTAATAACATAAGGCAACAAAAAGCCAATAAGGGAATGAAGTTTGAACATTTTATTGGCTCTTTTTTCTTCCTTGAGCAAGAATTATTTTTAATGCAAGACGAAGTGTTAGAAGACGTGATGATCCCCTTTGGCTTTCGCCTAGAAGCTGTTGTGAGGTTTCTTTAACAGCGGGACTTTCATGGTGGCCCCAGCGCTGCTCTACATCTGGCTGAAAAGATTTCCTGTACTTTCCTAAAAGGATGCTGTTATTGTTCCTGTTGCCCTGGCCACTTCCATGAGCCTTTAAAATTAACCCAGGTTCCACACCAATGTTGCAAGGCAAACGTTTTAAAGGTAACACGCAAAAATCAAAGTTGAATGCTGCAGGTATCCAGAGTTATCTGACAATGGGAATTTTAATCCGCATTTACTATGCATTTGAAATAACGATGCACCCTGATGCTTGCAAACTGTATTCCTTTAACATAGGAAATAAGAACCACATATGTTTAATATATTAACATGTGCAACACTCACTTGGTACATGTGGCCCACTGATGTGATCATAGGCTTTCCTCAAGTTCGGTCTCCAAATCAGAGAGCGGTGTCACCCTTTCCCCTCTTGATATCCTGAGATCCCACACCTACACTGCACTCTCCTGCTTATTCAGACACGTCTCCTGCTGTGCAGGTCTCTGGAGGTTTCTCCCAGAAAGGTGTGTGGTTGTCTTTGTCTGTGTGCGTGCAGAAGGGAGGGCAATAATCCCTTTGAAAGAAATCGTGTCACAGCCTGAAAATCTGTCACAGCCCTTTTCCGAGAAGTTCCTGAAGCGGACCTGGACATGTTTGACATTAGCGGTCTATTTTCTGCAGAGGGATCTCAGAGTTTCTGGCAGATGTTACTCAGGCCAGGCCCCAGGTGTCTCATCTAAATTTGTGAGTGAGCAGGGAAAGTGTTCTTCACTCCTCGGGAAAATAAGGAAAAGGCACCGTGTTTGCTGCTCCTTGGTTAAAAGCATCCTTAATGACAGGGTCTGATAATAGCATCACAAACACATTTCAAAAGGGAGTCACAGCTCCAAGTGTGAAGTCCTAACAGTGGCCAAGGCCCCGAGGGTGTTGGGGGTGTACGCTGTGTGTGGGAAACGGGAGCAGGAGCACCCACCACCGCTGCCCGAAGCGAGGGTGGGTGCTTGGGGCCGGGGCAGGCTGGCTGGCAGACAGCGGAGGCAGAAGGCAGCTTTACAGCAGACTGGGGGGTGCAGAGAGGGAACAGGAATGTCAGGAGGAACCAGCGAGGTTTGAGGAGGGGGGCTATGGGAGGGGGAAAGGTTCTCTGCCCCCTCAGCCCATCCATTTCCTGACCCCACCAATATCCTCCTCCACTGCACTCCTCCTATCATATGGGCCTGTCCCTGCTCTGCACTGCAGCCCCCCCGCATTCACCCCTGTGCACCTTGGGCTGGGAGGATGAGGGCAACCAGGCTGCGAGGGGGTGGCATTTCTGCTCCATCTGGCATGCAGTGGGCTACCAGTCCTTGACCCTCCTTGTCCTGGTAGTAAGAGAAAGAGCAAAGGTTTGCACCCGTAGGAATGGGCTTTTCGGAGTGCAAGAGCCAGTTCCTTTCTCCCCTGGCCCAAGCAGAGCAGATGATAAGACATCACCTACTTTGTCTGTGCCTTGAGCCTTCTTTCCACTCACTACAAAGATGATAAACGTTCATTAACTCCCCTGCCCAGCCTCCATGAAAAAAGAAAGCACCTGGAGTACGACTATAATGCTGGCTATGGCATACAGAGCGGTGGCTGCCTCTCTCCACTGTTTATTTACATTTATTGTTCAAGTTAGTTTTGTAATTAAAATGGCATTAAAAAAATTAAATATCTAGGCTTCCAAGTCCCAGAACTCCTTTTATCCTCAAACTTGCAAGGAAAAGTAAGATTTTTACGCAGAGGATGTTTGTATTCCCAGTTGCAGCAACTCCAGTCTTTTCATTGTTTAATTCACGTGCATGCAAATGCAGGGATTGTGCAAGCCTTGGCAGGCGATGCTCTGGAAGTTGTTCCCACTGCCGAACAATTTAAGCAACTAGGTTTCGTGGAGGTTGGCAATCCCTTCCAAGACTGCTGACTCTAGGCCAGGATTTAGGGCAGACCTGCATGGTGCTATTAGAAAGCATAGGTTGTGTGCAGTTAGCCTGGGAGCTGGAGAGTAGAGCTACAGTCCTGCCTGTGTCCAGTGGCTTTAATAAAGAATCCCATTTATATTCATTACCGCAACCAAGTCCTGTCTCTAATCTATCGCAAGGGACACTACAGATATATTATTTCTTTGTAGTCTCAAAATGCTCAGGTGGTTTTTAACCTTATTAAATCTAACCTCCTTAAATGTGCTTCTGAAGCAAAACTTTTAGCAATAAGCTTTCCAAAAAGTGCAAGATTTACAAAGCAGATTTACGGCTATGTAGTGAGTTAAGCAACATTTCTCTCAGCATATTGTTTGCCAAAATCAGAGGAAATTCCCTACATCAACTGAACAGGGAGCACTAGGAATATCTACTGTGCTGATAGGTCAAGTCATTAGTTCTCTAAGAAGCAAGATGGCAAAGTCTTAATCTACCTAGATGATTTTCTAATGGCTGTTGTATTTCAGGAAACAATAAACTTTGTTGGAACTACAGTGTACTTTGAAGTCCTCAGGATTTCAGGTCTACTATATAGGAATAAAACTGATCATAACCTCCCAGAGACAGGATCTCCATTTTCTAATAGAACCAAAACCCATATTCTTTTGAAAGGTCAAACCACAATTGCATGTACTCTGGCCCCACACAACTATGCAATTGTTTCTAAGTGTTCAGGTACCATCTCGGTATTGACAAGCAAAGGGTCAGCCTGGGTGCTTCAGAGATTCTGTGGTACATGGTACAGTACTCATGGCAGTGTACTCCACACAAAATAAGACACACAGGTGCAGGAGGTATTGGTGAATCTAAACTCAGAGAAGTCAGATCCTCCTAATGAGATTAGGATTTTTTTTTTTTTTTGTCAGAGTATGATGCAGGTGAATAAAAAGACTCAATGTAACTAAAATAACATGCTACCAGGTTTTTGCTGAATTGTGTAATAACTAACCAAATTTTTGCTTACAGAAAGAGGAAATGCCGCATAGACTGGCCTTTGATTTCAGCATTGGGTAAACAGTATGATAATGCAGATGTTTGTTCATTTTTCATCTACATTTTGGGACCACATGTTTTCAGTCAAGTTTTGGAGACTTATTTTCTGAGCTAAGTGTATTTCTTGACTATTATTTTAGAAAGGTCCAGATGGAAACAGGAAGGGGGAACTGCCTAAAGCTACCTTTATACTTGCAATACTTCATTTTGCAGTATCAGTAAAAGCAAAATTCTAAGAGAGAGTGTAGAATTAGAAGTCAGTCAATGGAGAAAGAAAAATGCCCTTAGAAATATCAGTGTTAGAATCTCAGAGGCAGTGATTCCTCTTTTTGTATTCTAGGAAAAAAGAATCTAAAGTGGAGCCTTCTCCCAGCACCTGGGCCTGGGATAGGACATGTATATTCTAGCAATTTGGCTGAATACAGCAGCTGAAAAATGAGCAAATCTACACTGTGAAATCCTGTAGCCAGACACAACAGGAAAGCAAAATTGTCTCTAGGCAGTTGAGCGATACATTTTCCCTAGACAGGGAAAGCAAAAGTTGGATGAGTGTTTTCTCCATCTGCCTGTTTTTGATGACAGTCTTCAAAGTGACCAGGAAACACTTCAAAATAATGTACCAGTGTTCCTCTGCAGGCATTTCTACATGTGTTAAGTACATATGCCTAAATAGGTGCATACTGCTTTTGTCTTGTGGAAGACATCACCTAACAATGCAATGCTACATACAAAGTTTTTGGTCTCATCAATGGTATCTTCCACATACCAGTGACCGGCAATTCCAGGGAGAAAGGATTTCCGTGAGTCAGAGTGATTTATAGTATTATTCCATTTAAAGTACATTATATTTGTAACTTTTATACTTTGCTGTTAGGTCTGTATTTTTTTGAGTTCCTTTTATGTATTTTTAAAGCACTATGTGTAAAAGTATCCACTCTTTAAATTGTATTCTGGCCTATAAGCTTTTAACTTGGAAATAGATCCATCTGCAATGAGGTCTGTATTACTTGAGAGAGAATCTTGTTCTAAATATGTATTGCCTTCAAAGCAATAGATATCATCCTTGAAGTCTGGGTTTGTTGATACCTTGTCAAATACTTTGAAGAAGGAATTCTCAGGGTGCATTTGCAAACTTGGCACTTGGCAGAAAAGGGATTGTGAAGGCACAAAGTAATGGAGTATCAGGTTCTTGGTCTGGTTTCAGGTGATATCCCAAATGTGTGAGGGGTAAAACTGCTTTATTAGACTCGCATAGCAATTAATCAGCAAAACTGAGGACACTGATTTGTGTGTGACTTAAACAAAATCCATAGACATATCCAGCTGCTTTCTAGCAGAACTGATCTCTGGTGAGAAGGGCAGAGTGTATTTCTCTACTGCTCATCCCCAGAGACAGCTTTAGGCTGGTTCTGACTCCCTGCTCTTGGGGTTCATGCTCCCCAGGAGCACCTGGTGGCACCTCCAGACAGAAACCCCTGAAAGCACTGGCTCCACTGCAGGGATTCCCTGCTACAGCAGCCCTGCAGGCACTGATCCCCATCTTCTTTCCTATGTGGAAACTTAGGAAAGGACTGAAATATTTCTGAGGGAATTCTGCCAGATATTCATGTATCTACATTTTCTGCTCACTCAAGGGGAGCAGTGGTAACCAACGTACTAAAAGTCTTCAAATGCTGACAAATACAATTTAGCTTTGAAGGCTGCCAGCAATTCTGTGGTAGTAAATCCCATTTGCAATCAAAGGGTGAGTCATTAGCCTTGACATTTGAGAAATGGAGATTACTATGAATTTATGAAAAAGATTCCCTAAAATGTTTCCTTAGCAACTGCTGCTGAGGAGCCTGGGGCATCTCTCAGGTCCCTAGGCTCAGAAAAGCTGGCAGCGGTGGAGCAGACGGTTTCCTATCCTCTTGCTGCATGTAGTGCTGAGAGTTTGCTATCCCTTTCCACTCAAGTCTCGCCTAAGCGAGGAAAAATGGTGTTTACTTCAATTCAGTTATCTTTATTGAGCTGGCTTAATGCAGCTGAAACTCTTGCAATGGGGACAGCTTATTACGCAACATAGGAGGTTGAAGTAGCCTACACAGGGCTGTGGGCAGTTTGGTCAGTTCCAAACGTACCAAACAGAAGTCATATGGCAGCTTGTTGACACCATATTGAGCATAAAATGTTATTGTAAAAGGGGTTTTGTTTAAAAAAAAATCAGAGAAAGCTACTAATTTTCCATTTCTCTTTCTGAACTGCTCTTAAGTCCCCTACTCAACCTTTCCCTCACATGCGTAAGGGTTAAACATTTCCTTTTATGTTAAGAAGGTGGAGTGATGAAGACATTTCACCTTTAGGGAAACCACAGAATATTGCTCGATCTGCTATAAAATTGCAACCATTGACAATATTGTGTATATTATAACTCAGTTGTTAAATTAGGATCAATATGGTTAATTTGGTTAAGTTGGAGAAAAATAGTTTTCTATTAGTTTAGAACCTTGGCTAGCTGCCACATCAGCAAAGAAAGGTGAGAGACCTCAAGTTGGTTGCGTGGGAAGGGGGAAAGGAAACGAGGGCATATGGAAAGACCTGGGTGCTCCTTGGAAAGGCAAAAGGGGTTTTGATTGCAGTCTCTTGAGTGTACTATAACAACTTCTGTATCTTGTGTCAGTCAGGTAGTCTATAAAACCAGGGATAAATCCCAGAGGAAGCTGAATGATTGCAAAGCCATTAGTGCATACTCCCATCTCATGGTGTATGACCAAAGCAGAAGGTTTCTTCTGGACTTAGGGAATAGGTCTCAGTGAAGAAATGTGCACCCAACTGCCTAGCACATAATGTTTGCTTTCTTTTTGTTGTATTAAACTCAATCATTTATTAAATGATACTACTTTTCTGCTTCCAGTAGTCTACGATCCATTTACATAATTTACTATGGTGATAACATTGCATGTTTTTCATGTATATGTGATTTTTTTTTTCTTCTAGATTTTCCAAATTCAAATAAAAGCACCTAATAGTTTCAAAGAGAAAATATATTACTACTGGTGTAACTGACAACACAACCATGCGTACAAATTGTATACACAATTCTTAGCAAGTCTACCAGACTGTAGATTATTTGCAGGGGAGTGGTTCCATTTCTTGACATTTTAACAAAAAATGGAGGCTATTAATTTTTTCAAGTGAAAAGAAGTCCTTCTTTCCTTTCTCCTCTATAAAATGAGACACTCCCCATCTTTCTATTGCTGCTACACTGTATATCCACTGAGAATGGCCTGTCATTCTGCAAACTCTCATGTATTTTACAGAGCCAACATTGCTATTCCTCTCATGTAACTGCAGCCAATCTTGGCTGCCAGGTGAAACGATGTTGAAACAGAGGAGCAGTCTTGAAGAAATACAAGCTCTTAAACCATGAATGGCTTTATGGATCAAAAATGCCATTTTGAATTACACCTGGAAATGGAGAGTGGCGAAGTCTCCGGTGCGCGGGTGCAACTGTGGGAAGGAGGAGCGGTGCTGGGGCAGGCAGTCCCACCCTCGCCTGCGGAGTGTTTTGCAGGTCTGCTCTGAGCACATCGGTTATGATTGGGAGCAGCTGCGAGCTCAGTCCAGTGCAGTGCTCCCAATACATTCCAGATGATGAATATGATGCAGACTTACTGGAAGAAAAATATATTTCTGGGGAGAAAAACAATTACTTCTCAAAGCAAGACAATGAAGCTGAACCGATGTTACGTGGGCATAAAATAGAACAGAACTTTTGGGCAATGGCTTTAACTTCTAATAAATCACACACCTGGAGATCCTTTTGCAGAGTGAGTTTGGATGTATCTGAACCCAAATATTTTCAGAGTTACATAAAGTTGAAAAATTATGCATTTCACCCTTGATTTCTCCCCAAAGGGACAGATACTTTGTTCTGCCATAGCCTCTGAATTTCATGATTAACAGAAAGGTGCCTTTGCCACTCCAAACAACACGTGGGCTGTTTCACACAAGTTGTGCAAAAAGGCTTAGAAACACCACTTGATACAGCGGGTTTCATTGGCTCAATCTGCAGAGGGGACTTGGAGGAAATTTGCAAAAACATGTCAAAAGTTAAGTGGTGAAAATCAGCTTAAATGCCTAATTTTAATTTTGTTTGTGCTCTTTGTTGTTTCATTGTGGGGAAAGGGAAGAAGCTGTCTTTTTCTCCCTGTCCTTTCATTTTGTGGGGGAGAAAATGGATGTTGGTGAAAAGAAGGGAGCTCTGGCAGGGACTGGGAAGAGGTTGTTTATTCTGTTTTGTTTTCTTTAGAAAGGGGTAACTCTTCTAAAACTGATGATGATCCAGTTAAAGGGGGACTAGGGGGGAAAGAGAAAAGAAAACTAATAATCAGGCTCTAAATGACAAGTTTCCTCTTGAACAAAAGAGCAACAGGAGGCAGTGCAGGCAGGGGGTCAGTGCCCAGGGGTAACATCGCCAAAACAATGGCTGGAGAATGTGTGTAGCTCTTGCCACTCCAGAAGCTACTGCCCCAGTGCGTTCACTGACAGGCTGGAGGGATCGGACCTTACTCAACGCTGAGCAATGTGTGATGCCACTTTTGGAGTCCTCCAAAGAGGAGGCAACGACTGACTGTGGGTAATTGACAGATACGGTTGGACTGGATGATCTCTAAGGTCTTTTCCAACCCAGTGATTCTATGATTCTAATGCAAGCAAGAAGCGAAGGGCTGCCGTGGAGTCCGGCCCCGGTTCTGAATGGCTGGTATGAACGAAGAGCCCCAGCTGATTTGGGAGAGCTCCTGGCAGCAAAGGGGCTAAAGGAGGGGTTTAAAATGACTTTAATTAAAGATGGAGGCTGCTTGGTAGTGCTTTTGCTTCTCTTGTGTTGGGTTAACTGTTGGGAAACACCACCTGTGCCGGATAAACCGAAGTGAGATGATTTTAAACTATTGTGACTGTTCACACACAGAAGTTCATTCTGGTTTAGACTAAATTGGTTTTAATTTAAATTCATGTAACTTCTGTGTAAGATGAGGCCTATGGTTTGCCATTTTGCAGCAATGGTAAATTTATAGCATATGTGCTCCAAATGGACTATCATGCAAATTCCCTTGGCATTTACTCAGAGTCCAGTTCCAGCTGTCGGTGGAGATGGAGGAACAGAATGGACTGCTCACATGGCCTCCCATGTAATGCAGATTGGATCTATTGTCAGTCAGATGGACTGGTGGTGTGGGAGCAGTGTGAAGCCAGTTCTTTCACTACATGGTGTGTAAAGCAATGAGGCAGACAAAAGCTGGATTTAAATTAGGGAATATTTCTGCCAAATTTCATTCTCTGAAGCAGAGAAATAAAACATTTAATGCATCTGGCAATGTTTATTCTGCGCACAATGTTCTAGCTGATCATAAAAGAAAAGCTACGTGTGAACATTATCTAGAAACTTCATCATATTCTGAGGAGATGAGAGAGCATGATTCTTCCACAGTCTGAAAAAGAATTTGACTGAGAAAGTGGATGCAGTTTGGCAAGAAAACAAGACGACAAGAGAAAAAGAAAAAAAAAGAAAGGTTCTTTTCCATTAGGTAGGAATTACCAGTTACAATCACAGCAAATTCTTATCTGCCACAAAGGCTCCATTTTGAAAATCCTGGGTGTCCTCAACGTCCTGCTCAATGGTCAGTAGCTTCCCACTTTGACCTTTTGCTGTATATTCAAAGGAAAGCAATATCTGAATGGTTGGAAAATGCACATGCTGCTTGTGCAGTAACTGCATGTGCATGAAAATAAAAGAATTTCTTGCCTGTGCACAGTGGGTATCTATGCTGATAAGTGGGCAGTAACTCCCATTACATACATATTTCCCCTTTGAAGATTTGGCCGTGAATTCTGCCGGAGAAGTTCGTGTATTTTCTGTCCCATTTCCACTGTATCTTCTCAGACATTTATGCTGGAATCATCCATTACCTTGACAGAAATAGAAGACAATGTTAAAAATAATCCAAAGAAATAATACCAGGCCATTTTTAATTAAAAATGATTGAAACAGCAAGTATGAACTAATGCGAATGAAAACACAGTTGTGCAATCCAAGTAAGAAGAATGTCAAGAATAACAACTTTGTAACTGGATTTGGAAAAACAAACAATGCTTTCCTTTTTACATAATAAATGTGGTGTGAGTAGTGAAAAATAACATTTTAAAAATGCTGTAACATGTTTTTATTTCTACTGGTTCAAAACAGCATTTGCTTCTTGAAATTAAATGGAATCAAATTGAGGTTCTGTCCTTTCAGAGACTAGTCTGGTACAGGGTAATGCATTAATGACTACCCTATTGATATTGTAATTTTTCTAGTATACATAGAAATTCTCATATTGCAAGTTGCTGGGGCCCTTGATATTTCACAAATTGGGCATCATTAAGAATGTTTTCCATGTCAGAGCTATACTAATTGTGACTGTGTTGATGACATCCACCATTCTACTTAAATTGAAAATCACTGCTTACTAAAGAAGTTGGACTCTGAGCTTAAGTCCTTGGTGACTGATTTGATTAGTCCATTTGAGTGAGAATAGGGCAACACAGGGGCTATGTTAATGGAACTTAAACAATAGGCCATCACTAATCAGAGACCTCAAGGTTGAAGTGAGGTTAATTGTTATGCGGGTGGTATTTGAAAAGAAGTGTTGACTGGTGTAATGCACTATGGGACTGTAGCATTTGAACATGCAGCCCTAAGGCCAGAGGTTTTGTTTAGTTTCCCAATGAAATTTAAAGCTACATTATGTACATCTCTAAACAATAGCCTATATGCTACTGCCTTTTGATACCTCACAAGAGCAACTACTAATTGATAACAGAAATGAGCCCTCAGGCACGACATTCAGATCCAAATCTGGTACTGGATTTAAATCCCTTTCTAAAGTTGGTAAGGTGGGAATTGATTCAGTTTTGATTAAGCCCTTCATGAAATGCACATACAAGATTCAAATGCCTGCCCCTGTCCCCAGAAGTTTAGGAAATTCCAAATTCAGAGTTTCAGTTTAGTCCTAGAGTGAACATTTGGTGGAGACATACGAGCTGACAACTACAATGTCTTAATGAAAAAACATTTTGGCATAATCACAGAGAACTGTTACTGATGTCACTGTGCAAACATGGATTTATATCTCAACATGAGTGCCATGAGTTTTAGCTAGATTTCTGAGGAAATGCAGCTTGTATGTCCATGAAGAAATTGTGAACCTGCGGAGAGAAGTCTCAAACTTTCTATGTAGTTTGTGAAAATAGCCTCATAGAGGACAGGGATTCTTAGCGATCCAACTGAAAGGGAGGTTGCAGACTTGGCAGACAACTAAATGTAATATATACATTCTATTAGCCTGCAATTCAGTGCAATAGAAATAGATCTTGTAAACTGGACCAATACGTGCTTAGGCTTCTCACAACTCCATTTCATATAGTTCACAGGATTTATTTTTAATTAAACAGTGTGGACCTCTGGGTTGAATGTCTCCACTGCACATGTGATGTGAAACTTTCTGAAAGGAGTGTATTAGCTGTGCGCTGGAAGATTGGCTGATGGTGCAGGCCTCCTTCTGGTTGTGACTCAAGTACCACTTTGGTGCTGGAGCATGGCTTTAGGCTTAGTTTCCTTCAAAGGAATCTGGTTTGCAACCACAGACTAGTGGATGAGGCTCCTCTGGTGTGAATACTTTCAAGGAAATGAATGCAAAGAGGAAGAAAACCAACTAAACTTGGGGGGTGAGGGAAGGAGGACAACTCCAAAATCACTCATGAATAAACATGACTATTGTTTCTTCCAAAATCTGGGAAAGAATGACAAAGACAAGGGCACAAGAGGTGGTATAGGTAGGAACAAGGAACTTTCTGACCCCTTCCTTCTTTTCCTATCAATCAACCATTTTTTTCAGAATCTGCTTCACAAATGCAGTCAGGAAGCCAAATTTTCCATTTCGGTGCATGTACAGTGGTACGGGAGGAGGGGCGGGGAGAACGTGCCGGCACACATAAAAATCTAGTATGAGCATGGGAAACATAAGGACGTTTTAACACAATCACATATGGAATTTACAAGGTCCTAAGTCATGAATAAGCGCCTTATTCACAGGAAGCCAATATTTTGATGTATTCCCATGGCAGAAAGAAAATGATGGGCAAGAATTGGATAGACACATAATACACACTCCAGTTGTCCTTTGCAGCCAGTGTTTTTCCCTAAAAAGAATCTTTTCTCTATTTTCATTTCTCCTGTCTAAATAATCAGTCCTCCCAAGCATACCCAATGTTAGCAAAGTCTTCCCAATGTGATCGGAAGTGTTACTGGGTGCTGGAGATAGAGCAGCTGGGGGCCTTACGAAAACCAGCAATTCAAAGTATTGAAGCATAGTATCCCACACACCAAATGACTACTTAAATGAAAGTTTAATTGCAGCCCCTAGGGAAGGATGGAGGAAGGGTCAAACTGTTAGACACATGTGCTTTGTTCTTTGTAACAAAGGCCTTCAAGTGTAAGTAAATGAACTCTGAAAAATAAAATGAAATTGCATTTTGATCTTTTGGATATCTGCTGTATAGGAGTAGGGTCACACAACAGGAAGCAAAGAGTAAGTTAAAAAAGCAGTTTGTTATCTATTGCACCACATTTATTTCCTTTAAAAATCCCAGCAGCATGCAAACTACCTGCTTATATTATATTCTGGACAAATTCAGGGCTCAGGGTTAAACCAGTGAGGATTTGTTTGCTTGCCTGTTTATTACTGCATCTATTGTAATGTTTCCAAAAATTGACTTGGTTGGGTAGTGTGTGTAAGCCCCACACTTCCACCAGAATAGAATGTGCTCAGGGCTGTGGAGACGGAGAAATAGTGTCTTATCCTCAAAGAGCTGAATGCTCATGAAAGGGAATGGCAGCTGACAGGTGGTTGCAGACAGCGGTTTTCTCACTGAGCATCCAACCCAGCCAAGCATGTCCTACAGGAGAATTGTCCCACTGAAGTCAAATGAGTGGATTCTCAAGTTCAAATGAGCTTGAAAATTGCAAGGGAGAAAGGGAGATTTCTTACTGTGTGGAGGGACTGACTTTCTGGGGAAAAAAAAAAAGAGAGAGCAGAACTGAATCTCCTGCCTCCTGAAGATACGAAATCCTTCCCTCCATAAGGCAGGTGGTAGGAGAAATTGGGGGGAGATGCATTTGACAGAACAGGTGACTTGTTCTCATTGCTCATCTCACAAGTCATGGGGGGATTCAGGAGGACTGAGATGAGCTTGGTTATCCCATGAAGTGCCACTAATGAACAACTACGGAGATGCCAGTTACAGCTATTTGGAAAGTATTCTGGATTCCAGCCCCGCTATGCAATTCCACTCTGTTGGCTCTAAAGTTGTATAAAAACAAGTGTTATCCATGGCAACTCATAGAATAAATAGACTTTGCATGGAATCCAGATCTTTCTCAACTGCATAACATAAAACAACCCCAATGCCATAGCCTGAATTCAGAAAACTGCCTGTAAATAAGAAAATCCTATGGGTACCATCCATAGGCCTCCTTTATTTTAAGTGCAAAATTTGGGTTCTGAGTTTCTGTCTCAGCACTTTTACTGTTGTTCCCCTGGCAATGAGCAAGCCATCTACCATTGATGTGCACCATGGCTGTTTTCACTGCAGCCCATGTTATTTCAGCTTTTAATCTCACTCAGCTTTCAGAGCTGTGGATATCCATCTCTTTGCCAGGAAAGGCCCTTGGAGCTATCAATTCACTGTCTAGATCCATCTCATTACACTGCGTATCCAGCCTCAGCCAAAACTCCCACGGGATTTTGTGGGAGATCTGACAGTGCTGAAAAACTACATGGCTTGGCCCATGTGCTCATGCTGGGAAGGGTGACAAGAGAGGCATTACATTTAACATCCTTACAGGAAAGAGGAATGTTATAGTGTATATGACCCATGCCAAAAGTTATGTTCCCTTTCCTACATTATTTTCGTCTGCAAAATGTTCAAAATAGATTAATTCAAATGTTACAAGCATCAAGTTTATTTAAGCATTTACTTTAATTTGAGGATAATAAAAACTTCCAGTAGTGTTACAACTTTTAAAAAATAACAGTAACTTCAGAAAAATCCTTCTGATTCACAGCAGAGCTCTCAATTTCCTCAGCACACCGTTCACCAAAGCTTTGATTCATTGTCCAATGCCAGTAAAAACTTTCAGATGTTTTAAGTAATTGAACATAAAAATTATTCTCTCTGATCCAGGTATACTTTTTGAGGCTGGTTTCAGCTAAATCATCTTAGTTTTATGCCACAATCAGCACAAGCCCAGTAATGAAATAATTTTTAGCTGCTGAACTATATTAGCTGTTAATTTCTCCTGTCTAATCTGTCTGTGTTTCCAGGTAGTGCAAAAAAACCTCACACTATACTAAACAAGCCAAGTTTAAAAATCCCCTGAAAACTACAGAGTGCACTCTATATGATGATTTAGGGTTTTTTAAAGCAGTCTTCAAAGATACCGTTTGTATCCCCAAATTGCAATCTGTAATTTGAACAAACCTTTCCCAGAGGTGAAGTAAACTCACACTGGACAGCAGACATTACTAAACATGCCAGCTTGCCTGCTATACGGCCAAAGTGTTTATTCAACAGAAGCTTGGACGACAGCCACCACATCAATGTCACAGCCTCTCAGCACATGTGAAGAAAATACATGTGATACATAGCAAATGAGGTGTCCTGCTCTAGAAGGAGTGGAATGGGATTGATTTGCCACTTTTAGCAATGCTCTTTTACTGTCAGCTTGGCTTTGAGAAAAGCATTAAAGATTCTTGTCACAGATGTTTCTTTCATAAACTGTTGTGGGAGAATGACATTCTGCAAAAATGGTTTACTACTCTGCTTTCTTCTCCTGGGAAAACAAAGTGCGCTAGTCAGCCTAGCCAAATGGGCTCAAGGAACGCTCTTCAGTTACACCACAATAGCATTAAGGATCATGACATTTACAGAGCTGATCTTAGAAGCTCTCTTGGCAAATGTACAGTGTAGAGGTATTTATCCAAAGTGTGTGCCATTGATTTTTTTGTGTCTTGCATTAGTTCAGTGGGGTAAAACTGGCCAGTTGGGTGTTCAAAACAGAGAAGATAAAAAGGACTGAGCTTACACACCATGTATTAAGTGAATGGTTCACACTACATTTGAGTAATTAATCACCTTTAAACAAAACAAAACAAAAAAAAAAAGAAAAAAGAAAAGAAAAGAAAAAAGAGGGAAATCTACTACAGTAGTTAACATAGGAAGCTTCACTGGATTTTCCTCTAAGTTAGTGGATTGCATAAAATGTAGCTCTAAGATAAAATCACTTTTTAGATCACAGAATAAGTCTTTGATCAAGGAAGCATATTTTTAATTGCTTACTTCTATCTGAGAGAGAGGGAGGAAGGAAAGACAATGAATCTATTATTTTTAGGTCATAAACTTTACTTGAAAACATTTTGAGAATGCAAATTTTCTCACTAAAAGTCAAAAGGTTTTGTGTATTTGTGCTGCCGTAAAAAAAGAGTTACTATAGCAACAGCAACATCATATAGAATCTATGACTTGCAAAGCATATTCTGGAGAGTACAAGTTATCCACGTGTCACATTAATTTTCATACTTTATATAATGTTAAATAAGCAAAAAAAATCCTATAATGTCCAGGTTTTTCTCATTTTGCAGTGTTTATTTTAAAGTAATGGTTTTTCTCTACACAGGGTCTATATCTGCACAATAGTTTAAAATCTGAGTAAGATTTTGGTGTTTCAAATGCACCTAGTTGTCCTCCATACAGCTCTCTGAATTACTAAGTTAATTCCTGCTAGAATGAAGCACCACTATGGAAACATGAAAGAAATGCTAAGTTTACCGTGATTATGAGCAGGATAAGGACTTTGCAGAAAGAAGTTATCTCTTGTGCTTGAACAGCTCCTAGCATAAACCTTGGAATGTGACGGGGCATCCTGGGCTGCCCAGAAATGATGCCACTGTGGAGGTGTCTGTTGCTGGAGTGGGTGTGGAGGGAGAGAGTGGGCAGGGATTTGCAGCTCCTCTGCTCTGCTTTTCCTAGGACAGTGCTTAAATAAGATCACCATCATCTGTGCCAAAGTGCATAAGGCTTGTTATATAAAGAAATGTTTTCTAAAATAGGAGTGCTTGTGAGGTCAGATTGTGTTTTGGGCAACAGCAAGGGAAATCTGTAGTAACGGCAGCCCTAGCAGCAAGCAGGCAAGTGAGCGCTTAGAGGTGGGATGTTAATTAGACCAGTGTTGTACAGGCTGTGATGAGTTGATGAGACTTGCTTTTGCCAGTAGGACAGTTTAGCATGCATCCATTAAAAAAAAAGGTAATTCAAGGTTTCTAAAAGTGAAAAATGAAGGGAAGTCACACTTTCTCTGCCCCACCAGGTGGGAAATCCCAAAGGGGCCACACTGTACTCCAGCTTCCAGCACTGTGCAGGTCTCCATCACCAGCTCTCTCAAAGAGCATCTTTGTTTCCACAAGCTGATGTGGTTTGTTTTGTTTTTAAAGGTACTGCCTGGTGTCCTAAAAATAGGATAGTAATAGAAAGATTTTATTTAATTTGAAGCTGTGACCATGTGGTCCTGTCATTATGAACACAGTTATACTGAAAATATATGTTTTAGTTTCTAAGCTGGCTTGATTCCCAGATTGCAATGTGGTAAGACTTTTGATTTGAGATATTAATCAAATGACATGAATTTCATGCAAGATTTGCTTCTATAGAGGGTCCATGTAATCTATATCTTTCTTTTCTACACCATTAATGTATTCAGGGCTGCCTTTTTTTTTTCCATCTAAATGTCAACAAGTCTGATTAAGCGTAAGCAAGAAATTAGCGTTCCTTCTTCAGTAGTATCTCAGCACAGAGAGGACTTCCCAGAGAAGAGAGTGTCATCACTTTTAGACAGACTGTTCCCCAAAACCAGCATTTCTAGAATTCTGTGTCAGCTCAAGACCAACTTTCTGACTGGGGAAATGATAATTCCTTGGCTGTAGTCCACAAAATATACCCTTGGCCAAAGAATTCCCCAGTTCCACAGCCTGAAAATCACTCTATAACCACTCATGAAATAGTTTCAGTGTATGTTGACATAGCTCCTAGGGAGGAACAGCAAACAATAGCCTGCATCCTCCCTGTGTCTGCACGGGGGGAGAAAGAACAAAATGTGCGCGTTCATTACTCATGACACACGCACGCATGAGATAGCAGCTGACAGTATCTGACAAGCTGCAATCACAAGTACCCCACAGCACATTGATCGGGTCCTGCGTGACTTTGCCATGTGAGGACGGCCACCCCTGCTCACTGCCTGGCGATCCGGGTGCACCTGGCATTGCACGCAGCAATGCGCTACCCGGGTGCTGGGTGCCTGCGCCTGGGCTCTACCCCACCACCTTAGCAGGTGCTATGGCACGTTTAATAAGAAACTTCCCAATTAAATGCTGAATGGTTAAAATATGTTACATGTGTTTCATGTGGAAAAAAAACCCCAAACAAAGAAAGGGGAAAAGGATAAGCCTAGAGGCTTGGTTACGAAGCAGACCTATCTGGTGACATGGGAGCAGTTAAGCTGGATTTCTTCACTAACACCAGACTTGAAAAAACTAAGCAAACAAAATACTAACATACTGCTGTTGGCAAACCTGTAAGGAACAGGATCACTATTCAGAAGTCTTTTTTCCTGCTGCATTTCTTGATTTTATATATAGTCTTCCCTTATATATGCATTGCCATTTCTTCAAAAAAACTTCGAGTGGGGCTGTCTCTCTTAAAACGTACTTGAAATAATTTTGGTAAATTTGTGATACAACACAGACACTGTTCATCTGAATTTCCTTTTCTGGTGCCGCTACTTTGACAGGTAACCAAAAAAGGGAGAAAAATAGCTATTTAAAGACTTTTGAATGATGTCATCACTTAAAACAGTATTGGAGCTTCTAAAATAATCTCAGTAATAATAACTTCTGGCTGGTTGATTTTCTTTTATTAGTTTATTCCATATCACCATTTTGTCTTAAGACTTATATTTGGTTAGCACTTAACATAGCACATGATGCTGTTAGAAAATTTTGAACCTCCATTTAGAAAAATGGGGACTAGTTTTAAATAAAGAAAAACGAATTCTGCAAAAACAGTGAGTAGATCCACAGATGGTGCAAATTGTCTTTAATGAAGTTGATAAACTTGAATTAAAGTCCCAAGTGGCTGGGTAGTTTGGCTACATTCATGCCTCTTTTTGTCTTTGAATGCTTATTCAGGAGGGATTTTCCTGAAAGTAACATTCAGGAACAAATATTCTTTGGCTGAAGGCCTAAATTCTCACATATTTGCCTCAAGATCATTCCTTGTAACAAATTACTTATTATTAGACATTAATTATTTATCTATGAAAAAAAAAATTCCCTTCTTGCAGTCTGCCTACACAAACAGCAGAATGTAAATTTAAAAAAAATACATGGTAAAAAAAAGTTGCCAATACCTACTGGCTGAACTTTGAAAGCTATGCAGTTATTTATATATTTACTGCTGACTCAGTGAAGAGTAGGCTGGGGGAAAAATTGCCTGTGCATGATTTTTTTTCAAAACAGAAAGAAAAAGGGATAAATATATCTGATAAATTGTTTACAATGAATAATGTAAATATACATCTCCTTCAACTGCATTATCCTCATTGCTAATGACACCACATTTCTTTTTTTTCATGTCAGTATGTGCACCTTTTGCCTTCCATAAAGTATTACGTGGCCGTTGAGTCTGATGGAAGTTGGAGAACTAACATAAACTCATAAATGATAGACATCGATATTGTAATGAAAAGGTCCAACCGATTGATGAGTGGGCATAATGCCATTCAAACAGATGGGTTGAGCGTCAGCAGCCAAAATATCAAGAAACTCCATCAAATGGAGATGTTGAGGCTGGGTAGATTTCACAGCCAGGAACATCAAATGTTAAGACTGTAATTAGCAGAATATGACACTATTAAACTAGCTGTGGGCTGGATTAATTCTGAAAAATCTAATAAATACCTTCTACATTATGGAAGGGAGAGCCTGAAAAGATACAAGATGCCTGCATTTACCATGGTATGACAGACGGAAGTCAGGATTTCCAAATCAGGAGTTTGCGGTTTCACTTTCAAGATTCATAGCATAGTGCTGTATTTAAGTATTTCTAAAGCTATCTAAGGGCAAATCCTTGCTTGCCTAAAATGAATTGCATGCTACAGCCATGGACGAGGCAGCTTTCCACAGAAAGGTCCCAGCTGACATGAACAAAGGTCTTCCTTCTGTCTATCATTTGCCAGGCAGAGTAGCATAGTGTCTGAACACAGCTTTTAGTGATTAAAGGTTAATTTATTATACATCATAATTTAGTCATCCAATAAGACAGCAAAAGCAAGAAAATGTGACTTTAACTAAATAATTTGTGAAAATTATATCTGATAAACCCTATAGGAATTCAATTTATATTTCAATTCCATAAACTTGCTGCCCCAGAAACTACGAATTACTCTGCTTTCCTAACACAAAACAGATTTTCTATGAGATTAATGGGAAATGTGCATTGTTTATAATAACTCAGATTTCATAAATTAGCAGTGATCATATTCTGGTTGCCATTTGCATGCTTAGTTTGTAACCCTCCTAGAGACACAGAAATCTACTGCTCAGATACCGGCCAAAGTGGCAGAGATGCATGTTTGTTTAGCAAGTGTCACCCTGCCAGGGTTTTTTCTTGGGATGGGAGCTTTGAACTTTGCTTGTGGCACAAAAGGAGCTTTCCTGGAGAGGCGATAGGAAGCATAATCTGAATGATACCTGCCTCTGCTGCACTGTCTATCTTCTAGCAGCAAATCCCAAAGCTGTAATGAGTGACTTAGAGTGGAACCCTACAGAAAATCGCAAGAATGGTAAAAGGAAAAGTGATTTGAAGTAGAAATTTAGTGGCAAGAGACTGTACTGGTCAAGGCGGAGGAGCCAGAATGGAACCAAGCCCTTCAGGAGAGGCAGGCAGAGGAGACTAGGCCAGGAGCTTGCCTTCATGTGAAGCAACATGTCAGAGGAATGGATATCCTCTGTGGAACGAGTGACAGGTTGGGTGAGACTTTAAGGGTCAGAATGAGAAGAGAGGTCAGTGAGGGTGTCATCAAGGTGGTAGTGCATTGCAGACCAACAAGTCATGGTGAGGGGAGGGATGTTGTTCTTTAAACAAC
The DNA here is from genome assembly GCF_000690775.1 of Eurypyga helias. Taxonomy (NCBI): domain Eukaryota; kingdom Metazoa; phylum Chordata; class Aves; order Eurypygiformes; family Eurypygidae; genus Eurypyga; species Eurypyga helias. Next base: position 72,629 of record NW_010259610.1, read on the forward strand.
TCATGGAAGTAACTGTATTGTAGGGAGAACTTCAAGCTCGATGACGTCTGCTCTAAGGCCAACAGTTAGACATTTCTGGAGAGTGTCAGAGTTAACTTTGCATAAGGAAAAAACTTCTTCATTCTGGGGATGGTTAACTATTGGAACATACTGGAGTGGTGGTGTTGTCCCTGGAGTTTCCCAAGATGTGATCCGAAAAAACCCTGATAGCTGACCCTGCTTTGATCTGTGAGGGTGGACTACAGCCCTCCTCATGTCCCTTCCAGTCTGAATTATTCTGTGGTTCTAATTTCTATTGTAGCAATGACTACCGAGATTTCTTGTGCACTTAGTTGCATCCTTCAGCGAGGACTGGGGGCACCGGCCCTGTGCCAGGTGCAGTTCCGTTCTGTCAGGGCAGCCATGTCACTACTTGTGGATGCACCAGCAGGGCTGGGGGGGCCCGTCGGAGTGCGGGGGGTTGTTCACCCCAGCCAGGCTGAGCAGAGGTTACGGCAGACCACGAGCTCAGAGTGCTACCCCTCTCGGCAGCTATCCTGCTGTCAGCACAGCCCGGCCAAGGCCGCCACGGAGAAGGATTTGTGTCAGGCCTTGCTGCTGAGTTGGGCAGATGCACGATGAGCATGAGCGCGCGAATGGGAGCGCATGGCACGAGGGTATGGAGGTGCAGCTCGGAATCGCAGCGGCGGCAGCAGTTTAAGTTCCGCGGCTGGGCGCTGGAGCGAGGCGGAGGAAGCATCCCAGAGCCAGGGAATCCCCCGGGAGAGCAGCAACCAGAGGCCCGCCAGCAGCTCCCGTGGCGGGGGGGCCGGGACGCAGCCGCGGGATATTTCACCGGGACGAAGCCGAAAGCAGCGCCCAGTTCGTGGGGATGGCAGCGCCCAGGGAAGGGTCGCGGGCTTTGCCGACGTGGTGGAACTCGCCTCAGGGCTAAAACCAGCGCTCTTACACAGAAAGGCCCTCGGGTATCTGATGCATCCACCTCGGTGGAACCCGTGAGGAGGGAGACTCCAGTACAGGTGGTACGTTGAGGTGAGTGGCGAAGCCGAAAGCAGCGCCCAGTTCGTGGGGATGGCAGCGCCCAGGGAAGGGTCGCGGGCTTTGCCGACGTGGTGGAACTCGCCTCAGGGCTAAAACCAGCGCTCTTACACAGAAAGGCCCTCGGGTATCTGATGCATCCACCTCGGTGGAACCCGTGAGGAGGGAGACTCCAGTACAGGTGGTACGTTGAGGTGAGTGGCTGAGACCCTTCTCCTGGTGGAAAGGTAAGTGCTTGCACGTGGTGTGCAACAGCTGATTTGTTTTGTCAGGTGTCTGAGTTGCAAGAAATAGCTTAAAGGTTTCATGGAATCAGAGGAGCTGAGACTGAGAATGAGGTACTTTGGACCCTGGTGACCCCCAAAAGCAGGACTCTGCCTAAGTACCTGCCCTCTGGCATCACAACCAAAACTGGGTGTGAAGCTTCAACAACTACAGACATTCAAGAGAAAGTCTGCCAGGAGGGGCTGCACCAGCAGCATACAGTAGAAACTGTGAAAAATAATGAGTGGTAGTGGTGGGTGACTGTTAAAGGGCACTGAGGCACCCACCTGCTGTTCTGACAGGGAGTCACGTAAGGTGTGCTGTCTTCTGGGAGTTAAGGTCTGAGCTGGGCGTTAAGGTCTGAGCTGTTGCTAAGAGGGTGCCACAACTTGCCAGGAGTACAGACTACTATCCACTGTTAACCTTTCATGTGGGCATGAATGATGCTGCAAATTGGAACCTGGGTGGAGTTAGGAAAGACTATAAAGCCTTGGGGGTGCAAGTGAAAAAAATTGGGGCCCAAGATATCCTTTCCTCCATTTTACCAGTTAAATGAAAAAGAGCAGCCAGAAACAGATGGCTAATGCATATCATCTCCTGGCTATGTGGCTGGTGCCTTTGTGAGGGTTTTGGCTTTTATGACAATGGGGCATTCTCTGATGAATATGGCCTGTTGGAGAGGGATAGCATCCACCTGTCTAGAAGAGGCAAGGGAGTCTTTGGCAGCAGGCTGGCCAACTTAGTGAAGTGAGATTTAAACTGAAGGACTTGTGAGGTAGAGTCCAAGATGGCAGTGCTCACACCATTGTATCCAACTGGGGATTAAGCCAGGCCAACCAGAGCAGCAACAAATGTTCCTTAGCTGACTCCCAAAATGAGATGCAGAAGGCCAGTCACCTCAAGGGTGTGTATGGATATGGTGGATCCTCTTGAACCCCTCCAAGGAAACCTATGTGCTTGACAACCTCTCTGAAATGTCTGTACACTAATTTGTGCAGCATAAGGAATAAGCAGGAAGAATTCAAGATCTTTGTGCAGGGCCATGATCTCATTGCAATTAGACATGGTTGACTAGCTCACATGATTGGAAGGCTGTTAGGGATGCCTGCATACTTTTAGGAAAGACAGGCCAGTGGGGTGAGGTTGTGGAGTTGCTCCTCATGTGAGAAAGCAACTGGTATGTATCGAGCTCTGCCTAGGGGTGGATGAAGAACAAGTTGAGAGCTTACGGGTAAGAATTAAGGGTCAGGCAAATATGTGAGACACTGTTGTGGGTGTTTGTTCGTGATCAGGTGGCCTGTAATAGGAAGTCCATGGAGACTTCTACAGACAGCTGGAAGTAGCCTCATGATCGCAGGCCATGATTCTCATGGGAGACTTTAACCATGCTCATATTTGCTGGAAAGGCAACACAGCCAGGCACACGCAGTTCAGGAGGTTTCTGCAGGGCATTGATGATAACCTTTTGGAAAAGGTGGTGGAAAAGACAATGAAGAGAGGTGTGCTACTGGACCTTGTGCTGACAAATAAACAAGGACTACTTTGGGATGTGAATAGGACCAGCTATAGACAATGAAGATAGGATCAGCTACTGGACCTTGTGCTGACAAACAAACAAGGACTACTTTGGGATGTGAAGGTTGGGGTAGCCTTGTCTGCAGCCACCATGAGATGGTGGGGTTCAGGGTCCTGTGTGGAAGCAGTAGGGCAAAAATGGAACTGCAACTCTGGACTTCAGAAGAGCTGGCTTAGGCCTCTTCAAAGACCTACTTGGAGGAATCCCATGGGTTAAGGTTCTTGGGGAAGGAAGGGGAATGCAAGAGAGTCAGTTAACATTAAAACACCACTTCCTCCAAGCTCAAGACTGATGCACCTTGTAAAAAATGAAGCAAAGGAGGCAGGAGACTTGCATGGATAGCAAGGAACTTCTGGGAAAAACTTAAATGGAAGTAGGAAATATACCGAATGTGGCAAAAGGGATTGACCACTTGGAAGAAATATAAGAATGTTGTTAGAGTATGCAAGGATACAATGAGGAAGGGTAAGGTCCACTTGAAATTAAACCTGGCATGGGATGTCAAGGACAATAAGAAAAGCTTATTCAAGTACATCAGTAGCATGAGGAAGATTAGGGAAAATGTGGGCTCACTGCTGAATGAGGTAGGTGCCTCTGAGGTATCTCTGGAGATATTCAAAACCTGCCTGAATATGTTCCTGTCCAACCTGCTTTAGCCTGGAGTTTGGACTAGATGATCTCTGAAGGTCCCTTCCAACTCCTACTGTTCTGTGTAATCCAACATTTCCTACATATTCAGGAGATCTGTGTGGTATTGCATGGAAAGGGAAGAGGTTTCATGCAAAGACCTCTTATTTGTCACCAGTTCCTTATTAAAAGAAGTGGTTGTCTGGCCAGAAGTGTAGCTGGACCAACAGGTGTGTTCTTAGAGAGGCTTGAAGGGTCCTGTGCTGCCATGGATGCTTGCTCTGGCTGCTCAGAGAAGTTGAAGGTTGAGGGACATGAGCTACAGTTAGAACTAAAAAGGCACTGTTAAAAACAGCATCAAAAAGCAAAAATAAAAGTTGATTCCTCTCTATGTCTTAATGTCTTCCTCCTCCACCCCCAACATTTATGTATATCCTTAGTTATTTAATAGGCTTATAATGTCACCATGGGAAAGCAAGATGTTATAGCCACAGTGCACATTAATAGACCACTAATCACAAAGCAGCAAGAGTTTGGTTGACCTGGGGATATTCCAGTAAATGGTGAACATTTAAGTTTTTCATTATTTATATGGCATTATGTTCACATATAATTTTCAGAAGCAAAAGCCAAATCCTGGTCTGGCCCTAGCTGACCTGCTGAAAATGAATTAGCAAGGCTGCTCTTAAAGGTGGTGTACAGGCTAAGGTGTGATGTGACAAAAACAAACCTAGCACAGCATGGTGTGGTCTGTATGGATGATAGCATATTAATATTAGTTTTTCTAGAGAATGGAAATTTGAGAAACCACAGAAAATATTTAATTTTTGAAAATTTGCACTACATTCTTTATTTGAGGTGGCTGGAGCTGAGGTGGTAAGGGTTAACCACTCTTTTTTCATCCAATAAACCAATCTAAACATCCCAATAAAAGCATAATATCATTTCTGTAACCATACTGAAGGGCACTTATCCTTTGGCTTTCTATTTCATAGGTTACCCTAGGTATTGTGTTATTTTCATAACATCATGTTACCCAAATTTATCATCTTAATAGCTGTAAAGCTTGATCCCATCTGTTGTAAGTTATGCTAATTGTGAGGTTTCTTTAAGAAATGTCTCAGCTGAGTTATGTAAAGTAGACAGAATAAGGCAGAAGGCTAATTCATAGAAATTTGGAGAAGATGAAAACAATATTAAAAATATAAGTATATAACATTCAAGGTTGCTTTAGCAAGTGTAGTTGGATCACTGTCAGGGCGTTTTGTTTTTTTTTTTTCCAGGGTAACATATGTTTTAAACTGAAATGTTGGTAAAGCCAGCTTTTATTGTGAGTAAACAAGATGCAACACTAAACCCCACAATTTCTATCTTCTCCAGATCTGAAAGACACTGTTTGCAAAAGGCAGCCTAAGGTCTTGTCTGTTGTACTGCCACATTGCTGTTGAAGTCAGCAGTGAAGCTTCTACACAGACTTTTTAATAACTGGCTTGTAAAAAAGTAGCATTGCCCTTCATTTTTTCACTAAATAAAAATACCCAGCTGCAGTATGTGAGGCATGTTGTTTGTTGATCTTTGTGGGTTTGGGAAAACCACCTTACCAGCTATACTCAACTGATGATACCTGGCGGTATTCCTGGGGGACGTCCCAGGGTTAAAATCACTGTTCTGCTTTGGTTTGCTTATCCCTGCCTCTGCCTTCCTATGGCTCACCTGTCTTGCTGAAACGTACTCTTTAGGATGCAGCTACTTGTAATGGCACAGTAAGTTCTCCAACACAAAGAATGCCTGTTGTAAATATTTACCACAAGCACAAATAGCTGCTCTGTCGCATCAGTCTTTAACACAAAAAGTGCCTGGCTTGTATTAATGGACCTATAACAAGCAAGAAGTATTGTATGAGCAGAGAAACTATTCTGTCTCCTTATTATTTCATTTGAGCTAAATAAGAATAGGGCTAGTGATGAGTTATTCGTAGGAAGGTTGGAAGAAATATTGCTTTTAGTTCCAGAACCCCTGCAGCTATTCACAAATTTTACCAAAATATTTTTGTAGATTCCTATTGTTTTTTTACTTAAAAACATGGCAGAACTGAATGAAATGGATAGGTCTCTTTCAAGAATAAAAAAAATTCAATTTCATTGCCCAGCATGTAACATTTTTCTGTGTGTTTCAAATATGCTGTAAAACTAGATCTCCATGTCTTTTTAATAGAGAAACTTAACACTTTGAAAAATCACAGTCAAATATGAGAAGGCTGTTGATGATTCAGCTTTCTATAGTTAAACTATTATGTTATTTTTCTACTTTGTTTGCATTGTTTTCTTTTCAGCAAGTTTTGCTTTAACTGTGGAGAAAATACAGGCTTTCCAGAATTAACTCATGCTTTAAATCCAATATGGAATTAAAGCCATATATGCAAGCACGTAGGTGTATGTGGCTGTTGGACAAATCCCTGCAGCCTTATGTGGTCCAGAGCTTCAGGCCAGGATGACTACACATTTCCTGTAAAGGTTATTTAGGCATACTAGGACTTTTATCTGAGATCTGACATATCTCCTAACAGGAAACAGCAACAAGCAAGGGAAAAAAACTCCTGAAATAATTGATTTCCTTTGTTGGATACTCCTCAGAACACCCTGATGACTCCTTGTCTAGCAGAATCTGCCAACAGTCTACCAGTGGTCCATGTTATGTGTTGCATTTGGACTTTGTCCTGGGTCAGCTTGTTACAGCTTTCTGTCTAAACCACACTTTGTACAGCAGTCTAAAGAGTGGGAAAACATGCTGTTCATATCATGAAACAGCAGCTGTTAGGTTTGAATGTACCTGAAATTAGTGATACCTTCAGGTCTGAGCCCATATAATATTAATACTCCCGTAACTAGTGAAAACCGAGAGTAATCACACTTAATTTTAAAATGTAAGCATTTTAGAATGTAAAACCAGTTTCAGTAAAAACATTACTTTTTTACAACTATACTTAAAATTGTTTTCTGGAGTTCATGACCTGTTTTGTTTAGCGGGACACATCTATTTGCTGCATTTTGATCTAAAACTTAGTAAGTGGCATTAAACAAGAGAATCTGCCTTCACACCTCTCGAAGTTTCTTTACCTCTCATAAGCACAGAGCTTATGTTCAAAGATGATGTTCACTGAACTTTCTATGCAAGGCATAAAGACTCCAAAACATACTTAGTCCTTCATACAGCCATGTCCTGTTAAAGAATGAAAAAATGTATGTTTTGGCTTTGAGCTTTTAGAAGGGGTAGCTAGAGCAATTGCCTGTATGCTGAAGCTCTGCCTTAACTGTAAACACAAATCCCACCTCACTGTCTCCCAGTGAGCTAACAAAATATTATCTGGGAAAATGTGGGCAACCTTCAGACCCACTCTGTCCTTGGCTCAGCTGTGCCTGCCAAAAAGAACAGCAGCTCTTGCCAGCAGTAGTATGAGAGGCCCTTTGGGAAACCATCTGAGACAACTCAACTTGTTTTCTTTTGGTTGTTCCACCCTGTATAACCGTACTAAACCCTAGATTCTTAACGGGTCTAGCCTCTGGGCCCATCAGGGATTAGAGGACAAATAAGATGCTCTATTTCTTGTTTTTTGAGGTGAATCTTGTGGTGGATGCTCAGTTAAGAGTTTGTTTTACCTGAACAGCTGCTGATACTTAGCTGGGTTACTGGTTATTTTTTTAGCTGTCTGCCTGAAGGTTTCCTGTAGGCCGTGTGATTTTTTGTTTTGTGGGCTCTGGGCCGCCTGTCCACCATGGTGTTGGACAGTGCTGAGCTCTCCAGCCCTGGATGTCTGAGCTGGCCCTCCTCTGAGAGCTGCCCAGTTGGCTTCGTGCTGCTTCATGTAGGACTGCCTGGGCTTGAGAAGCTCTGGCTGACCATCTGCTCCATTTCCCTCCATTGGCAGCTAATTTATTCAAATCTGAACAAGCCTTGTTTTGCTTGTAATGTTGCTTCTATTGTTTCTCTTTCTGCAGCGTATCTCCTCTCATCCCTCCACTAATTATTAGTAAGCATTGCTTTAACAATTGTGAAAATGGGAAGAATCTACTCCTTCAGTGCCCACTGAGAAGCAGAGTTTGGGTCCCATTGCTTTCAAAAAGAAACACAGGACATCTTGTACTCCCCCAGCATCTGTGCTTCTTAGGGTATAGTAGCTCCAAAAGATACTGAGCTTGGATTAGATTCCTATATTAGAACTCAATACCAGTACCAAAAGGTCAATGAATTAAAAAAACCCCAAGAAATGAGTCAAACTTCACATTGTGTTTTTGTGGAGGTTAAGTCTACTGATAAACTCTCAGGTATAATATTCTGTTACATGTTACTTATCACCCTGTGGATCTTACAGGGAAATCCACACCACTGTAAACCTGGTGAAGCCCTGGACCTGCTCATGGTTCAAACTCCTTGTCCATGTGCCAGAGATACTGATTCAGGGTGCATATGTACTCATCAGTCCTTGACCTGTTCTGGATCAACTGTCAACTCAACAGCATGGATTTTTATAATGACTGGATGCCAGTACCTGTATTTGGGACCTAGGACTTCCAGGATGACAACCTCTGCCTTGGAAGCCAGTGGTGACAAGAGACCTGAGGCCCAGATAACCAGGGCCCTATGACATTCAGTGCCATGTACCACAGCCATGGCCTGAGAGATACAGGGCAAACTAAATGATTGCACATCTCCCTTTTGTCTTAGGGTCTGTTAACCTGCCACTTAGAGTATTGATCTGTTATAGAAACCAGAGAGTATTAAATGTTAGCAGCAAGGAATTTAGAGAGGGGCCAGAGCTGTGAAACTTACATAGGGGGAAAAAAAAAGACATTTTCCAGTCTTTAGCTGAGAGGCCTCTATAATGAAGGACCATATATCTTTTACTATACAGATCATCTTCCTTCTCTTCCTGCAATAAATTTCCAACATCTTACACATACAGAAAACTGATACTGCATATATATAAGGATTTGCTTCCTGGACATGATGCTTTATTTTATCTACCATTGATCAAACTGTTGAGATTATGTAAAGCTCCACAAAGGTAGCATGGAAATATGAATGCCACATCCTGGACCTGAAATAGTTCAATCTTTTTCTCTTGGTTACTGCTTTCCTGTATTTTTTTTTTCTTCCCCACAGGAAGTGGGTTCACTTGAAGTAGGTATTTGTTATATGGGTTGATTTGAAAATCTGACTGCAGTGATAAATCAGGGGACAACAGGAAGTTTTGAATGGAGGTGCTCAGCATTTTTGTTCATAGTTTGAGCTATGCATGACTGCACACATCTTCCCTTCCCCTCCTTTGCAATCAGATAATATTCCCATAATGAGTACAGCAACCACTTCCATTGCACTGCAATCCAACATAAGGAAGGTTCTGGATATATGTTTATTTCCAGCCTCTAAATGCCATGGAACCTAAAGAAACAACCATGACAAAGTCTTTTTGTGGACAGACAGTGGCCCCAGACTGCAAACAGAGGAATGCTTTTACAGTATACATTTAGTTTTGTGTATAAACTTTTCAAGACCATTTCAGACTAATAGTCTGAGCTGCATTACCTCGGAGGGTATTGTCGTTAAGACTTAACCCACTCTGCTAATAAATTACAGTGATGTAGCAGCTTTTATGTCAAAGGGTCCTGAAGTGCTTTACAAACTTTACAGTCCATACATGCATGAATCACTTCACCCACTATTGAAGTATGGCCAGCTCAGGGATGAATTGTGGCAGCTGTTTAACAGCACACAGCAGTACGACACAATGGGTTTAGGAGAGCAGAGACAACATGCTCTCCCAGCGCCAGTCCAAGTAATTCAGAGGGGTGCTGGAGAACACCTTGGGAGGAAAAAGATTTCTCCCTCATGCGCCAGTGTGATTGTTACTTGACTTGAGTAAGGGGTTGGCTCCACTCCTCTGCACAGATACATCTTGTACCAAACCTTTTGCAAGAAAGTCCTCTGTACTAACTAAAAAGTGACATGTCTGTGAACACACATGTAAGCATGTAAGGTTTTGAAAACATCAAGGAAATTTGGGTGAGTAGATATTTGCTACCTGAGAGTTCATCAGGATTTAGTGCTGCCTCAGTATGGAAAGTACTAAAAATATGCAGCCCTGGTTTAGGCTGGTTTTGCAATTGAGAAACTGAAGGAAAAACATCAGTTGCACTCACAGACCATATCAGTATATCTACTTGAACAGGACCCAGATCTTTAAAGAGTTAGATAGGAAATTAATCTATTTCCCACTCCCTTTCTGGTTACCAGCTGTCCTCCTAACATAAAGTGATGGTCCCCATAAAGGCCTTCTGAAGAAACAAGCAATTTCCTGAATAAATCAAGTTATCCTTTCCTTCTTCCCTTTTTTCTCCCTTTCAATGACTGGTATCTTTGGTGACAATCCTGAGCAGCCTTGTTACCAGCTGCTCTAATCTAGGGCTTTCGTCATTTCACCTTGATATTTCCTTCCTTGTTGTTTCGCCTAAGTGCACAAAACTGTCTGTGAGCGCTGTGTGTAGGACTCTCAGCAGAAGCAGAATTGTTTACAGTGGCTCACATCAAACTAAGGTTGGCTTCTTGCAAGGAATAGATTTGTCGTCTTTGGAAAAATATCTTTGAGTTTTTAACTTCTGTGAAAAAAAATTTGTTGTTTCATTTCCTTTGTCTATATAGATCCATGGAGACCAGTGAAAGTCATTGTGAATGTGTGGGGAGAAAACAGCAGTGACTATTGACTTATAAAGAGTTGTTTGCATTGGGTATTTATAGAGTTGCTAATTTTTCCTGCTTAATAGGGTGTCCGATCTTGCAAATATTACATTAAATGTATAGTGTTCTGAATTTCTTTCAAACAACTTTACTGCAGAAAGAGTAATTAAGAGGCCTGTACTCTTAGTGCCTAATTTTAAACTCCCCCTTCCCTCATCAAGGTTTCTAATGGGATTGCTAATATAAGCATATGCTACCCACAGCCATGCTTGAACCTTTACAGCCCTGAAACAGACCATTATAGGTAGGAAGCAAATACTTGAGAGAAGAAAGTCCACTGATTTGTTTGAGCTGTGTACTAAGCCCACAAAGAGTTAAAAATAAATAAGCATCCTAGAGAACTATCCCAGTTATTTTCTAAAGATTGCCAAAATTAATTCTAAAAATTTCTAAACAGAATCTTACATATAAAATACTGTAGGTATTGAACCTAGTTTTTATGCATCAACTCTGTGCTGAACTGAATCTTTTGCTTGTAAATGTACTGAGCCTTAATAGCAATTTCTGTCATGTCCTCCTTCATATTCTCATCACCGTCCAAAAAGGAAGCACTTTTACTTCAGGCAATAAGAAGCTTTTTAATTCAGATCTAAGTTTACATGAGCTATTTCCATTACAGTGTAAAATGTAAAAAAGAAAAAATTAAAATAATATTTAAAAATTTAATTAGATAATTTCTGCTGTCTTGTCTGTTTTAAAATATAATAAAACTTCAGTAAATTATATTCTGGGTCATATCAGCATCTTCTCAAGAAAATGAAGTTAAATCTTTGTTGTAACCAGCAGCTTAATTTTCATTAGGCTAGCTATTCGATAATTAGTCATGCACCATAAATCAAGTCCCCAAGTCTTCTCCAGGTTTCTTAATTGAAAATTATTGTTTCTTGGCTCCGTGGCTAAATGTGCAGCAAGTCAGAGGAGTGATAGATGCTGAATCTAGCACAAACAGTTTGAAACAGTCAGAACTTGATAGATCATTGCCCTGAAGGGGCTTGTAATGGTGGAGAGACTTTGAATTTAAAAATTAAAGGTTTGTTCTTAAGAACCACAAGTGTAAAAGCTAGCTGTAGTTTACCAAATATGTCCTAACCTTCAGCCACTCTTACTTTCATTGCTATCTGGATTTCAGTTATTTTTCTGGTGACAATTGTACTAAGTTTGTTTGAATGTATTTGAAGTTAAAATGTTGGCTTTGAAAGACCCAAACAAAGATTATTTTTGTTCTCTTTTGGTGGTGGTGTTCTTTTTCTGGTAAATCTCATTAACAAATATGGTAGTTGTTTCATTTTTGGCATTTTTCAAACACTGAATGAAATGGTGGCAGTCATCTCTGAGCCAATATGAGAGAACAGATGGGCCTGCTAACGTATGCCTCAGGTCATAAAATAATTTCATATATGATGCAATTGTGGCTAAGTAAAAGACTTTTGCAAAGTCAGAAATATATTACTTCACTGAAAGAAGGGAGCCCTTTGTAATTTTTCTCTTGACAGCCTAGCAGAGTTTGCACAGAGCTCAGCTCGTGTTTGCCATTCTGTAGATAAGGACAGCCACAGGGTTTTCTGGCGTTCATTGCTTACTTCCTTGTGATCCAGTGGCCAGGACCTGATGATGACCACAGCAGGAAACAGTGTGGAATGCTCCATAAATTTAAATGCAGGAATCAATTGATGCTAAAAAAACAGGCCTAAGATTTTTAGCTGAGAATTTCCAAAACACTTGGTAAATTCATACTGAAAACCTTCTCACACCTTTCTACATTGAGGAACAAATGTCGACTCAGAGCTGACCAAGATATTACGTGTTATCAGATACACTGTGACATTACAGTTATACCCAATGTCACCCTCTGTAGCCCATGACAAAAGAAAGCAACACATTGGTTTCATGGGCAGAGGCCACAGCCCGGACCTTGTGCCTGGGTCCTGAGCAGTGGCTGCTCAGGGCTCTTTCCTCGAGTCACCCCAGGAGGGACTGGTATGAGGTGCTGAGCTGATGTGTGCAGTGCCCAGCAGACATTCCACATGGATGTCCTGTATGGATGCGCTGTCGTGCATTACAGGCATTTTTCTGCTGGCAAGGTTCATCTGCTTCCAAGATCAGCTTTGTACTGCCACTTACAGGAATTTTGTGTATGCGTAATAGCTTTATCAATGTGCTACTTGCATACATCCTAGGACAAAATCCTCAAAAAACCAGGGGTGCATGATGAGTAATAAAACTCTAAGGAGGAAAGGATTTAAAAGGCACATTATCAACTGGGAGAGAGTTTATGAAAATATATAATCAAATAATTATAGTACTTGTTATTTTCAGGGGCCTGAAATGACTGTGCACAGTCTTATTTTTGTAAAGATTTATTCTTGGAAGGGAAAGTCATTTGCCTAAGGGATATATTGATTTCATTCAGCTGTCACCATCCTTTTGTAAGATGTTACAGACAGAAAGCCAAATTCAGGCCTAGATTTATTCAACTATATTTTTGCTTTGTGCAAATCTAAATATGGGGCTGCGATTACAAATGAGAATTGTTTTCCGGTCGAGTATTCCAGTTTCACATTGGATTAGGTCACAGCACCAGATGAGTGAGAGCAATAGAGGTCTGGGGGTGACAGCAGAGGACGAGGGAGTGAATTGTGCCTGAACAGGAGTTTGAAGCCTTGCGCCAGGGGAGGTAACTCCCTCCTGGTGGGGAGCACTGGTGAGGGCCTTTACATAGCCCTCATGGTGGGAGATGGAAGGGAGCCAAAGCTGGTGGAGACTGCACTTTTCATAAGCAGTCCCTTTGCTTGCGTGCAGTGTTGCAACGCAGAGAGCAAGCTTTATGTTGGGCTGCTTTCTGATACAGAGATAAGAAGTGTAGCTCCCTAAAACACAGGTTTTGTGGAGTCATAGATTACGAAGCTGGAAGAGACCATTCGGTGCACCTCCTGTGTAAAAGAGGCCATGGAACTTGCCTGGGTTAATTAACGAGAGCTGTAATGATGACGTCAGTTCTCCACCAGCACCGAGAGACGTGAGCTTGTGCTGAAGCCATGTGCGCTTGCCTAGCCGTAGCTGCTCTTTAATCGGGACCATGCAGCTTGGTGGCTTCTGCTTATGATCTTTTAGGGCTGGAGGCACTTTGTGCCCCTCTAGCCTGGTAGGAGCAACTAAATATTTTATCTAAGGGCTGGAGAGATCAGGATTTACCCTATGGATGCCTGGGCTGAGCTGAAAGTCTGGAGATCAGAATCCTGATTCCACCGAGGTTTGAGAGAACTGGGGATTTGTTTTCACAAAGAATCGTGGGCAGAGTTTGTGGCTGGATTCCTTGTCAAATAAAATCTTGCAAGCTGTTTCTGTCAGATTTTCACTCAAAATTATAGAAATACACATCAGCAGTTGTTCTTAGTGTGCTTAATTTGCATTTATGAAAACATTATTTTTGCCTAGTGCGATTTACACCTGAGTTAAAACATTAAAATACTAGTATCTTCAGTTTTGTCTGGCTTCTAGAACTGGCACAAATAGGTTCAAATTCAGAGCTGAAATGCCCCCTACTCTCCCATCCTTATTGCACACACACAGAGAAGGGGGGTGGAGGGAAGAAATGACTGATTATATTCTAAGATTAAATTTTAGTTGACACTCAACTGCTATGAGCTCCATCTCCATAACACTAAAACTTCAGGAGTATCAATCACAATTTCTTAAGGCACAAAAGACGAATGCATTGTGTAATTTTTATTGTAGTTTTTTAATTTTCAAGAAGCAGAGTGTGTATATTCTATTTCACTGGTATTTTACACCACCATATGTAGATTAAAATAAGACCAAATCTTTTTACTCCTTCAAACCTCATCCCACAGTCAGAATTGGAGCTTGTGTACACAGAACAAAAAGGTATGTGACTGAAATGGTAGGCTCATGCCATTAAAATGAAAAAGGTCGTAAAATACTGTAGCTGTTCCTCACAAGGTGTGAACTCATCCTCTTTGTATACCCAGGTAGAGTTTCTTATTAGTGTAATATATATGATGTGAGCAGCAACTAGTGGATAGATGAATTTGAATGGGGATGTGTGCTCCATGTAAGGAAGAGGCAGTGCTTACTCAAATGCTGTTAAAACTCCCTCATTTACAGCTCCTGGAGATGAAACATACAGCAGATTGCCTGTAACCATAGCAATTGGCTCTGACATGAAAGATCTCCAGCATAGAGGTAGTGGTAATGGCAGAAGCAGTGTGGAAGATAAAGGTGTACAGATAGAGACAGTACCAGGTGGAAGTGAACTACTGAATAAGTGAAGATGAGGTGCCCTAGATGGATTCAGGCAGATGTGTGAGTTTAATGGGAAGGTTTGGGCTGGTGAGGTGAGTTGTGGGGGAAGGCAGGGGAGGCTGAAGAGAAGGCAGAGGTTTTGGCACTAGTCTGGTGTAGAGGGCAAAATCAGAATAGTGCTGGCATGGAGTACGGAGGGAGGGATGTGGGGGGGAACTTCACTGCTGGAGGCTACTGCCTCGCAGGTTCTTATCTTTCAGCAATGCAGGACAAGAAGGATGGCTGGATTTCAGGGATCCTCATGAGTCAAAGCATCCCACTTAGCTTTTGGAAGGAGCCCACACAAGTTGTTAGCTCTTGGTGATGTGTTGTGGTGTGATTCCTGGTGTCAAGATGGAGTGCTCAGAAAGGTGTGGATATTCCATATCCCAAAGCAGTTCCAGAGTTGCAGGCCTGCAATTTCAAGATGTGGTAGGAAAATCCCCGGGAAAAAAAAATCTGCTGGTAAGAGATGAGGATGGAACAGTTCCTAAAATGTTCAATTGCCTTGACTTACGACCACTGCAAAAAATAAAATATCTGAGACATTCACTTCAATATTTTTCTTGGTCTCCATTTTTAGAGGTGTGGGGTTTTTTTGTTTTTGCAAAGGTGTAAAAGTTGTTTCCTCTTGCTGTTTATGGCAAACTTAAAGGGAATCAGTTCTCGGAACAAAGGCCCTTATACAGTAACCCATAGCACCAAGCATGTGATTAATTTTCATATAATAGCAATAATGATGACTATCAAATTGGCCTACGAGTCCCAAAGAAAAAAAATCCAATAAGTAAACCATGTCAATAAACTACGGACTATAGATCAGGAAAATTTCATCTTCTAAATTATTTAGATTCATATATACAATGTACATCAATGAATTTATGAATTCATAAAAGAAAATAGGGACCAAACCTCTAAAGGATTCTACCCATTCAGGTCATTGTTGACATAATTTTTTCATAAAGACTAGGAAAAAATCTCAGTAAAGGGTCTTTAGTGTGACTAAGATTTAAATCTGTCTGGTTAGGGATAACTTCATTTGAGCAACTGGAATTACACATGGGTAAGAGCACAGAGCTAGGAATCCAGCAGTGAGAGTCCCTGGCTGCAGTACTGTACTCCAGGGCTGAGCCGGCTTCCCGAGGAAGAGGCTCAGCTCCCTCACCACAACCTGTAAATTTACCACATTGTGCAGAATACATAACCCCCTTGGTCTCCCTCATGCTGCCTTTCCACTACTTTTTCTTTGCTTATAAAAGTTATTTTTGGTCAGCCAGGCACTTCTTTGGAGAAGGCGTAGTAAACATGAGATTTATACAGCTATGTGTCATCCTTAAATCTACTCAACTCCCTGGGTAAAAAACGGGATCACAGCAGTGAACATTTTAATAAACAAGCAAAGACATTTTACAAAAAAAGAGAGCAGATAGAAAAAAGATGTTACAGTTCAACACCTCCTATCTAGGCTGTAGAAATGAGGTTGAGGCTTGTACACATATTCCCATTTTGGAACATTTTCTGCCAGTGTTAGCTCCTGAATTAGAGCTGTACATGATCAGCTCTAATTTGTTGTTTCACTCTTCTGATTTTGAAGCAATCAAACTCATGAAGCCAGCTGACTTCGCAAGATTTGGAGGCTAAAATCTGATTAAACAAGGTTGCTGGATATTACCCACTGTCAAATCACTGGCTGATCTTTTCAGTATATCTTTAGGAGCATATAATTGCCCTGAGAGATCTGCTGAGAGAATCTTTTCTATCTAAGGATTAGCTGGCACTGTTATTGCTAGTATCTGGCAAAGTTTCACTTTCTGCTATGATTTGTGTTTCTAAATTAAATTTGGTGTGGTGCTAGTAGCTTAGGTTAAGCACCATTTATAAGTTCTGATAAAAAAATAAACTAGAAATCTAAAATTTACTCTTGATTGCCAGTTAAAGATTTATTCCAAAGTTCATCTACCCCTACAATGTACGTTGGCCCTAAGCTGGACAAAACCTTTTTACACCATCACTTTGCAAATGTAGATGGTCCTCAGATGCTTGGATTTTAACATCTGCTAAATATGGTTAGCAGCACTGTCAAATTGGAATGAGCCTTCAGTGGTTGGGTCCAAGTCTGCAATCATCAACTGTCTAATTTGGTAATGGTAACTTCAGCAGAAGCAGAATCAAGACTGATCATTTCTCCCATATCAAATTTATGTACATTGTAATGCAATGAAAATATTCCCTGAAGAGGTGTTCTTTGCTGTGTATACCACACAATACCAGTTGAACACATTTCTTACCCCTTTTTGTATTTTATCTACTGATTTTACAGTCATTGGCAAATGCCTTTTCCTGTACAGGTGCAAGAAGCCTTGAATGGGTTTTTTTTGTTTTTTTCTTCCTGTCCTGTAAAATGTTAATATGTATTTAGTCTTAATTATTGTAGAAAATATAGCAATCTTCCCCCAAAATACTTTACTATAAAAATGCATTCTATCTGGGACATTATAAGCAAAGCTAAAAGTTTTCATTTAAATACTGTGAATCCAGACAGATCTGAAAGGTATTCAAATTCCTTTAAGTTGTTTAGGATGCCATTATTTAACGATTAGATGCCTGCTGGATACTGCAGTTCTCTGGTAGAAGAGGTAACTTCCAATAGGGAGAAAAGCCAAAGCTTTTCTGCAAGATATGAGTTACTTTTAAAATCTGTGGGGGCGTTAATTTTCCACTCTCAGGTCAAACTATAGTCAACACTGCTGTCAGCCCATGCAAGCACGTATCAGTAATGACAGTACGCCTCAGCCGGCAGTGCTCTTACCTCTTGGCTAGAAGGTCATAAGTTTAAGTCTCCCACCAGGACTTGGGTTGATTCTTAATGCTGACACGGCGGTACAACGCCAGGGAGGTGTTGAACTGTTTGGGGTGCCGTTCTTCATGAGATGAGATGTTAATCCAAAATCCCTTTTGCCTGTCCCTGCTGTCTGTCTAGGCAATATCGCCATGGCACTTTTGTGAAAAGAGGCTGGCTAAGCCTCCTTCCCAGCCAAAACTCCCTGTCACACGACTGGCTTTGAAAAGCCATTGTGTTATTGCACCACCATTACTGTATTTAGTTAAGTACAATGGAAACATTGTCAAGCTTTTTAGGATACACAGGATATGAAGGACCTAATGCAAAAGCCAAAATCTAATGCAGTTTTCTAAATTCTATTGTTTATCGTGTCTCTGTACACAGGCACACAAACACATTATATGTATATTTAGAAAGTGGGGCTCTGTTAAAAATTACATTCAAATTGCACCCTTTCCATTTATATTATATTGAGCAATTATATTCCTTCCCTCAAACTGATGCTTTACCATTTTGCAATAAGAACTCTGCATTTAATATCAGACATTCTTTATTAAAGAACCATATTGTTTAGCTTGTCATGATACAGAGTTGGTTTTCCATAAGTACATTAAGCATGGGTACTCAGGGGATATTTTCTTCAAAGCAAGTGGAAATTCTGGGAAGAAACGTGTTATAGCAACTATGTCTATGGTTAAAAATGAGAAATAATAGAAAGCTTGGAAGTTGTCTGAGGAATAGGGTGCTATATGTAGCATTGTGGAAATGCCATCTGAGGATGGTTACGGGCTAACAAGACTGTATACTCCATTTTATTTAATTTCATTTTATCTTATTTTACTTTATTTTCCCCGGCATAATGACTAGAACTAGTGTGTTAAACATTCATTTTATTTACAGTACACTGCTGAAAAATGCATGTGTGTGTGATGTGATGTAAACCATAGGAACTTCATGTAAAGAGTTAATATGGAAAAGGTTATTAAGAAGCTACTAGTTTAGGTGCAAATCAGAATAATGTTAGAATTTTCCTCCTCCCTCAAATTAGAAGATCTATAATCTTCTAAAATCAAAGTACCTATTTAAAAAAAAAATAAACCAGGGAGTAAAACTTCAAAATAATGCAATCCCCCTTTTTTAAACCACTTTGCATAATATAAAGTACTTAAACTCTTTCTGCAGCAGTCCTGCTGGCTTTCTGTTGCTTGATATTCTGACCATTTTTGAACCCTTGAACTCTGACAGAGAGGAGGGACTTGGAGAGGTTGTCATCTGATCTATGTAAGAAGGCAAAAGGAATAGCTTTCTCTTTAATAGCACTCTTTTCTGCTTAACAGTTGGTGGGAGATTAAAATGATCTAGGTGGATAAGGCAGGTTAAAGGTCAAGGGACACCACAACTCCCCCTCTTCCCCACATGCCAAAATATAGACAGGTTGTTAGAAGTTAAAATTTTATGCCCCTTTCCCAAATATTTTAGTCTATTTATGCACTAATTTTTATTGTAAATTCCAATTCTTGAGGGGGACTGGACCCCTACTAGGCTACTGTCCAGCCTGTATAGTCGTCAGGTGCTGACATTCTGAGTTTCAGCCATATTAATTGCTGGATAAAGGCTATAATCCCCTCTCTTTGAAGCCCAAGACTGATTTTTAGGCAGTACTTCAAAAGCAGCACACAACTGAAGAGGCATATTTCCTACTAGCACTGAATCAACATGATTTACTCTGTTTGCATTTGTCTACATACGCCTTGCATATTTGGCTGCACAACAAAAAGGTGTGAGTTGGCGGTAATATAGTCTAAGGAGAGGGTTTTACTATCCTGAAGTTGATATATGACCTCATCTGAGACATACCGTTCCAGATCTTTGCTTTAAGCATCATTAGGAAAGTATAAACTTCTATATCATGCTTTTGTTACCAATGAAAAATCTTGCCTTACGTTGCTAGAATTTTTTTCTCCCTGCAACATCATATTAAAACTATAATTTAGAGCGAGGGTGATTCTTAAAGCCGCGAATAAATAAGGCCTGTGTTTTGAAAAAGCAAACCTTTTTGAAACACGGATTTTAATATCTTAAATACTGCATCTTCTTAATTAAATGAAGCTGTGATCCAGCAGCAAATATCCATTATTAAGACTAAATAAACATACTGTTTAGCTTCTTTTCGGGAAAAGGAAGCGGGCAAAGAAGTCTTTTAGTAGTAAATAAATTTCTAGCAACTGCAGAACTCGTGGCTCAGTGTTGGTGTGTACTTCGCTTCTGGCTGTGCCTCTTTTTGTGTCGGGGTGTAGTTGGCTTCTGGCTGGCTGTCCGCAGAGCCGCACTATAGGGACTTTCTCATCCAGGATTTGCCAAGTATACTTAGTGTTATGTTTGAGAAAGATTAACAATATTTCAGATCAAAGGAGAATCCTGCTGCACGGTCTTACAAGATTGTCATTCACTCCCATTATGGCTCATTTGCACAAGATTTTCATGTAATATGAGCCATTGTTTTGATGGCAGTGATTTGACATAAAGACAGGGCCAAAACGCATCTCGGAGCCCCACTCCGTCAGGCTGGGGGGTAGCCGGGGTGCAAAGAACTTGCCAATCATAAAATGCAACTTTGTCTCAGTTATATTAAAGCCTTTATCAGGTGGAAAACTTCTGAATGAGCATTGACTCGAGGAGAAAAACTAACAATGGCCATTTTTATTAGAGTGTAGGTGCTGTTTTAACTAGGCAAAGTTTTGGTTAATATGAAATGCAAACATCACATTCGGAGGAATTTTGGTCAGCTGCATATTCTGATGGCTTGTTTGTTACTTTAAAATATTGTGTTTGTTTTAAGATGTTTCACAAAAGTTGGACAGTCCCACACCAGGAGTGACATGAGAAATTTGTTTCTCCCAATGTTTATAGCTTAACCTAGTAGCTTCATTTTAAGGATCAAATTTGCCCATATGGGTGCTGTGCAGACACTTTAAAATGCAGATGCGTTTGACTCTAGTGCCAAACAGTAATTACTAAAATTTTTTTTGAGAAGAAAAGTAATATGTATCAAATAATTTTCTTAAATTCTTGTCTTTCATGTAATAACTTTTTACGTAAGGTCAGATTTTATGGGTAAATAAGTGTTAAACTTAATAAAGTTGCCAAGGCATGTAGTCTGATTTAAAGCCACAAATTGGATCTGGACAAAGCCCTTTGCTTTGGATTTAATACACCCTATTGGGCTTAGGTAGCACAGGAAACAGTGCTGGAGTTGATCTGGGATGTCCCAGGCCCAATCCTGTAATTATTGCTCCAGCCGAACTCCCATTGACTTCAGAAAAGGACTGCAGGATGCCCATTCTTTCCCACCCAGATAAACTCCTTAGGTACAATTATGCAAGTTAAACACAAAACTGTAAGTTTCCTGGGTTTCTGTGTGTCTAAATTATCATTAAAATTTTTTACCTCTTTTTTTCCTCTCTGTTTTCAGGCATGGTAACTCTTTTTCCAATAGAGGGGGAAAAAAAAGAAAAATTATTAAAAATGTGAATGCATGAGAAGGTGTAGCATGTTATATAGGGATTTAGAAAACAATTTACTTCAGAGTACTAACCGTGTCTTCAAAGCGTGTACTTGTGCGTGTGGAAGTATAATGCTAATACATGCATACGTAAAGCTCTGAAGAAAAGTTATTGTGCAGAAGATTATTTTAAGATGTAAATTATATGTTCCTCTCCTTTCTGTTTTTGTTGTGGGTATAATTAGTTAATACTTTGTTGTGGAAGAAACACCTGAAATAATTAGTTATAAACTGCCAAGAATATTTTAGAGAGAAAGAAATGTTGAAGAATACCACCGCAGTGATATGTTTCAAATTGTTTCACACTTTGTATTGCAAGTTACACTTAAATACATCTGGTGTGCTTTTAAAACAAAAATAACTAAAATATCCTTATATGAAAATGTGTGATAGAAGGAACCTTGTGGCTGGATTACAAAGCCTTGGTAAATGGACTGTAAAGTGGAAACAGTGAAAACCATTTCACTGGGATGACGGTAGTTGGCATCTCCCTTGTAGTCTGTCACGAAAAGAATTTATTTCAGGAAACTCATTGCATACTGTGGAAGGTAGCATCTATATGTCAGCAATTCCACTGGCATTTCATGGAAAGCTTAAAAATATAAACATTAAACTACTAGATCAATGTTTTTAGCCCTCGTGAGGAAATGCTTGCAAAATACACGAACAACAGCGCCCTCTGCACCTGAAAACCCTTCGCTTATTAAAACCAGACTTTACTACTTGTAAAAGGCAGCCTTTTCATTTCAGTTACTGTTGTTTTTCAGCCCCTGGCAGGTATAGCCGGGGAGCGGGGGAGGGGCAAAAATATTTGGGTATATTTTTAAGTGATATATAACTTTACAATATAACCCGATGGCTTCAGCATGCTTAGGGACAAAAATTACAGTAATATCTGTTTGAAAGTTATCTAGAACAAACAAGCACAAAATAGCAGAAAAGATGTTGCAATTTTGCATTCTCTACAGCATAATTTAGATTCACTATATGTCATTAATAGTGAAGCATATTACAGTCTGTCACGGTTTTGCTTTAGTACAGCTTGGCTGTATTATTTTAATAATTTTTCACTATTCAAATATTAGACACGGAATCAGAACTATCTGTTTGTTTTACTGTTTAGACACATATTCTGGGGAGTTTCCAGAAACCAGGAGTAAAGTCAGGGACTGATGCATGACAATATTTCAAGGTTTTTTAGACATAATGATGCATTTTAATTTAGGGAGATAACTACTTTTGCAAGTCTCAAAATAGAATTCTGCAAGCAAGCAATTACTAAAAAAATGGATTAATTTGAAATGTGTTTTATGTTCCTACAATACCAGATGGAAGAAAATGGTCCTGTGTGAAAAGTTCTTGCATAATATTTCTTGATGATCAAAAAGAACAAAAATTAATTTCTATTTGCTATTTATATAAGCAATTAGTACAGCAGAGATGCTAATTAAGCTCATAATATTCTTCACTTATTCCTATAAAAGGCATAAGATGAGCTGTCCAAAAAAATCATGGCATAAACATTGTATTTCTCTTAAATTAAGTGCAGTAATTTTAGATATTTTCCATTGACAATTTATTTCTTCAAACAAGAAGCAGTGAAATATTAGAGCTGTATATATATGTATTATATTCATGAAGTATAGAAAAGTGGCAGGATACTTTGAATTTTTTTAAATAGAGTATATTTTTTCAGTTCATTGGTAGGGATAATTTAATTCTTCTTGGTTATTTTGCATCACTTCCTTAGTTAATGATTCCTTATCTTTAATATGAAAGTAGCTCCTAATAACAAGTTTTGTGCCCAAAATATTAGTTTTAGAAATGTTCAAGGTTATTTCTACATGGATTGCAGTTTATGGGTTGAAAGAATAAAGTGAGTGAATTGTATGGAAACTGTTATAAAGGACTCATTTTGAAAAATTAAAGTAGAAAAATAATATCAAAGAGTGGTATTCTCTTGCTTTTATAGGAAGTAAATAGAAATAAGTTTACAATGTGGTAATAATGTGACAAAATATACTTTTAAAATTTACTCATTTAAGAATGGCAGACTGTCTTTGTCACAGCAAATAAGGAGAAGTAGAGAGTCTAAAATCATATAGCTTCTGCATATCACCCAAATACTTTTTAAGGAAATCAAAGACACATCTGAACATTAATGTAAGCTTAGATTGTTGACGCAAAAGGGGTTTAACAATCAGAAAACAATAGTTCTTTGTTATATTTCTACTTTTAAGCAGTTTAAAATGCTGTTTAGAAAGATATGAAGTCTCACAAAATTTTCGAAGACAAAGCACTAATGGCCCTTAGTATCACTGTGTTCATTTTAAGAGCAAATTAAAAGAGTGAAAGAACAGTGCAAATAATTGTTTCATATGTTCTTTGCTTGTGACTGCTGTAATCATCCAGGCTGATTTACAAATGTAGACTTGAAGGTTTCTCAGCTTCCTGCAGTGTAGAAGACTGTTACTTTGGCACTCACACTCATGCCCTTGTAATCACCACTCAAAACTGTGCCCTGGTACTTCCAATTCCCAGTCTCTTGATTGAACACCTCATTCTGTGCTAACAAGGTGTCCAAGGTATTTGAACAGGGGCTGCAGTCAGAAAATTGTTAATGGTTTCACTCATTAAGAGTTGCTGCACTAGTTTTGGTAATTTGGTAACTGTCTAAATTGCAAGTTGATTTTTTCCTTCATTTTAAAGAATGATGCTAAAATTTGAGACCAGGAACACTAACAGCTACAAAACCCCAGAAGGGTGCTTAAATCACTGTATTTGTATTAAAGCAGAAAGGTTTTCATAGCAGAAAGAGTATTATTTTATTTTTGAAGTTATGTTTTAAAATTACTGTGAAATGCAAAAACAAGTATTAAATGGAAACCTAAAGACAGAAAATGTGTAAAAAAGGGAATAGTAAACTGTAAAACAGCCTGAAGACCTTAAAGAAATTATTTAAGAAACAAAGCTAATATTAAAATTACAAACGAAAAAGAAAGAATTTGCCTTAGGCCTGGATGTACTTTTAGGTAATTTGGATTACATTCTTTAAAATAAAAGGATTTATAGCTATTGCAAACTGTGGCATATGTACCTGAAAACAGGCCCCAGGAGTCTTAAATAATTTTTTGCTATAGTGCAAGCTAAGCAGAAAATAAGCCAAGAATAATGGGCCTGATCCTGCAATCCATACTCAAATAAGAATATTTTCCTTTTTCACTTGCCTATCTTGCACGAATGTAGCATTTAGGAAGAAATGTATTCTTTGCAAAAAGCAATAAAGAATGATTAAAATCCATTAAAAAATGACACGTAAAGGATTTTTCTAGTTGTATCCTTCTTGTCATCAGGGATCACTTTCTTGATCTATGGAATATTAAAGCAGGGAGCAGGTTCTGTTTTCAGACAACAATTTACACCTGAAGCAATTCCTCCGAGTGAAAAATTTTCCCTATGGAAATTTACTTTCTGGAGGGGAAAGAAAAAACTTTTCCTTAAAAAAAAAAAGTGGAAAAGAATAGTTTGCAGCATTTTATTTAATCCACTAAAAGTTAAAGTTATCCCTAAAAACTTGCAATCTACTAATTTAAAAGGAGGATTAAAATTCAGTGAGTCTCTCTACATTGCATCTTTTGGCCAGGTTTTGTGGTTTTTCAATTACATATATCTGTCTTTTAAAATGCTCTTCTCTGTGGCTGTGAAAGATGCATGCACAAATGAAGGGAAACTATAAAGGAAACGCTGACACTGGCCACAAAGAAAGCACTGTCAAAAGCACACTATAAACACACTGGGAAGAGATTTTTTTATTCTCTTGTTTTTCTTACATTATTTTAAAATATTCTTTGTAACTTTAGAAAGCAAACTACTTTTCGGCAAGAGTGTGAATAATATCCCTGTGGTAGGTGGTTTGAGCTTGTTCTTCACTGAACAAGTATACACTTTAATAAAAATCATATAGGAAAATGTAAAAATAATATTGTAAATATATTGCCAGATTTGAAATATGATATGATTTGGCCTTCACAGAAATATTCTAACCAGCAGGCAATACTCATCTGATTTTGTTAGAGCAGAATCTCTCTCATACAACTCCTTTAACCAATGCTCTTTCATAAAGTTATGCTAGCCACATAATTTGTCTCTCAGCTGGCTGGGATATCTCTCCAAGGTACACAGATCTTTTTCATGACGGAAAAAAAAAGTGCAACCAAAAAAGCAAAATGAAAGCATTATTTACATTGCTGGTATAGTTTGCTTAGAAATACGCTGTGAGTAAACATGTAAATGTGAATTGTTGACCAGAATGTACTTTTGGAACGTTTTAGGAGTGCAGCACATCTCTATGTATTTAGATTCATGCTTTTAAATACTTTTTGGCATTTGTATTTAATCAAGAGTGGAAATTATGCTGATGTCTATAAAGCAAAGGGCTTATTAATATGATCTATGTATAAGTTTTCTTTCATGTGTCCATTTACTCTTCTCCTCTGACTGCTGTTGCAGACAGAGTGGATAAATATTTTTTGGAAAGAAAGTCAAAAATTTTGTTTGAATTTTGATGTGTGATTGGTGTATTTCAGAACCAGACAGTGGAGGGTTTTTTTCCTTTTAGTAGTTAAGTCATTCCTCTGGAACTGATTGCAAAGATAAAACCCCATCTGTATAAATTGAAAACTTTTCTTTTTGAACTGGAATTTGAATGCAGACCATGACTTTTTCCATAGAAAAATTACAGAAATAATGGCCCCTGGCTGTGGAGGCATTTTTTTGTTTTCCATGAATCAGGCCCAAAGTTATTTAAATTAATTCTGGTCTCATCACCCTAATAGAATATCATTACTGATCTTTATAAAAAATTTTAGAAATCAGAGTCTGTGGATGTAATAGCAATAGCTGTTTGACCAACTTCCCCAAACAATTTTTTCTTTATTTAAAAACAAGACTACTGATGACAATGCTCACTCATGATGCACATATTTCGTGCATTTCACATATTTTTAATGTTAATTGCATGTATCAAAAGTACTAACTACTCTATTGCTTTATGATCAATAGAGGGTAATTAATTTACTGTCTTTTGAAAGCAATCATTAAAGAAAAAAATTAGAAGAAACTTTCTTAATAAAAATGAAACTATAAAAATTTCCATGTAATTAAAAAATATATGACAAAATACAAGTTTTACCTTCCAAACTTAATCTATAGCTACACACCACCTGAAGGGTTCTGCTCTTCTGATTGGGTCCACTACATAATTTGTAGTCATGTATGTTTGCGCAGACTGCAAGGAAACAGGCTTAATTCCCCTGTGACTCTGCTGCCTGACAAAATGCAGGAGCTCAGGTATCACAGCTACAGCACGCTAAGTGCTAATACTTACATAAACGTGGATATTTTACTAATAGTTTGCATACCCCTCCCTGATGCTGACGCCTCTGTATGTACTTCCCCAGTTGTGGTTCTGAATGTGTGGAATGGCCCTGAAATGAGGACCCTTCTTACCCTGAGTTTTCTGGGTTGGTCCCTTTGCCAGGGGAGGAGAAAGCTTGGGGTTGTGTGAACCAGTGGGACTATCCCAGATTTGGCATGCTTTCCAGTGGCCCTTTCCTGACTACTAGTTAGTGCGCATGGGCTTCCTATAAAGTTCATCTCTGCCTTGACTAGGTGAGAGGCAGACTTTGGTGGTCCCAGTTGTATCCTGCCCTGTGAAAAGACATTGGTCTAAAGTAAGGGCAGAATCTGCACCTTAAAGATGCTCCAGTGTGGAAAACGCTGGTGTCTCACCTTAACAATGAAAAAAGCAGCTGCAGGATAGCCAGTGTGCCATCCTAGCACTGCCAAAAGGTAGGACATTCTTTTTGACAGCCATCAGTTCTACAGAAATTTGTCACTGACCTGAGCAGAACGAAAACTGTGGTCTTCTTCAGAGGCTCCACTCATCCTGCAGCTCAGCAGCATGCTCCTCCCAGCCAGCTCTGCCAGCGAAGAGCATGCTGAGAAGGGAGCAGTTTCCCAGGCACCGGCACAAAGAAGGAGCAGGGACAAAGGGGCTCGCACGAAGGTGAGGGCTTCTTGAAACTAGGAGGAAATACCTTTCAAAACTTCTCCATGCTTCCTCTGCAGCACAAGATAAAAAGGGCTGAGGAGTTTAGTGAGGTGGAGAGTAGTTGGTTCTAATATGCCTAAATCCAATCCTTAATAGAGTACTAAGCACTTGGGTTGAGCATTATCCTCACTCCTATTACACAGAGAGAGTAAATTGATAGCTCCAAGCCTCCCTTTATTCCAATATCAGGTTTCTCTGCACTTCCTGTCTTACTCATCACTTTGTATCTGATGGTTTGTACACAACACTCAGCATGTGCTCTGTAAAAATGGATCGCACAAGATGATGTGGATTTAAATAGGTGCAGTGACTTTTTCAACCTTTGATGGGTTCTTCTTGGCTGTGTTCAAAACCTCCATTTTCCAGTTGGAGTTAATGATGGTAATGGAATTAGTTACTGAGGAAAATTCTTATGAGTCAGAATGCTATTCAAAGCTATCTGTGTTTTCCATGTTGGTTATTTATTTCTATATTTTTTTTTCTTGTAATATTGAAGATGTGAGCATGATATTTCAGCACAGGAGCACCTAGTCCACCAAAATTATTCATAAAAACCTTTACAGCAACTTGCTGATCCATGACAATTTCTTTGATCTAGACCACAGTAACTAACAAGTTCAGTATAATATGTAAACAATAAATTATCCATATAGAACTGGAAAAACATCAGTTGGCTGCATAGGAAATAGCCTAGCATGTCATGGTCTTTTGGTTTTTTTTTTCCCATGTATTTCCTAAACTATGTACATTTTATATAAACAAGGTCTTTCCCAAGCCCTGATGAGCCCATCCTCAAACTTAGAAGAAAAAGAGCAGTGGGTCTTTTGGATGCTTTTGGGGAGTCAGGACCACTTCAGCTTTACTGTCCGGTTTCATTGGCCATCAGTGTATTAGTATAATGATTTGCTGTAATCAGAGGATATGAGGTTCAGAGTGGCTTGGGCAGTGGTGTTGTCCAGGAAGACTCTTGGGATCCAAATTTCTGTCCTCAGATCCTGACTCAGATAGGTGCACATTGCTTTTCTGAAGAGTATCTACAAGAAGGGCTTAGGACAAACATTGTTCTGGAGGCAGTAGGGGGGCGAAGGGTATCTTCAGTGTTAATGAATGTACTGACTAAAAATATGAGAAATTTTACTGATTTTCCCAGATACTTCTGCAGCCAATTTATGGTTCCTCAGTTTTGTTTGTCTACGTTCTTAACATTGCTCTCCTATTTTTATTCATTATCTATTTTTGGCTAAAAATGTGCCTCACTTTCCTCTGATGTAGCAAAACAGAGCTTGGTCAGAGCACAAGATCAGTGTTTGTACCTTGGTGCTGCTGTGTGCATGCCATGAGTCTTTGGACTTCCACAAGACGGATGAGCTTGGGATTGGTCCTGGGAATAGGCAAAGAACCAGTTGTGTTGGGACAGTGTTGCGGAGAGCAAAGGCAGGCCCATGAATGTGGGGCTCGCAGTGCCAGTGACGTGGAGAGCCAGCTCTGAGGAAGTGATAGGGTAGTTGTTGTTTCTGTCTTCTTAGCTGCCTTAGCATCGGCAGGTGCAGGAAGACCCCTGGTCCACGCCTTCTCTCACTGCTCTTCTCTGTTTTTGAACCACTCCCTTTTTTTGGATTGAGCCCTGTTTACGTTGCTAAACTGCCTTGACCTGAACCCGCCTGTGCTTCTTATTGAGTCTGACCTAAAAATCTTCAGTAAGCCTGAAATCTTACAGCTGAGATCTTGTATAATTTGCTTTGAATACAAGTCTGGTTTGACACTCCACAGGTAGGCAATAGGGTCAAGAAAGAGCAAAGCACTGGGCATGACTGCCACCTTTTCCAATGATGGCTGTGTCTTAAAGATCTAGATGAGCCCTAAGTGCTTGGAGTTCATTCCTGATGCATGACATGAAAGCTGCAGGGTCGGAGGTCATTAACCAAACATCAGTTGCTTCTAATGTTGGGTTACAGTTCTCCACATGTATAGCACAGAGGACAGAATCACTACTATTTTAACTTACTTTCACGGTTTAAGAGGTCTTGGTGTTACAATTTTTCCTCTTGATACTCTGTATATTTTTGTTTACTACGTTTTACACCATCATTCCTAATTACACCTTGCCTCTCACCATGCCCTGGTGCTCTACCACTCCTTAATGTATACAACCTTCAAGTTCTACTACTCGCTGGTCTATCTTCGACCAACATGTAGCTATGTTTTTTTAAAAATATCTTTTCTCCCCATTGTGAAATAGAATAACAGAAAACTTCTGTGAAATAATTTGTCTCTGTCTGAAATCAATGACAGAATGCCCAATTGGAGTTAGCTAAAATTTTTTGTTGATTTCCTCTTCTGGTAATATAAATGACATTTTTTCAACAGCATAATCTTCTTTGTGAGGATGGTTGGATATGTTACAGCTGAAAGGAATAAAAAAGGAGATGATACAATTTAGGAAAATTGTGACTATGTGGGTACAGAAAATGTTTGAATTTTTGCAATCTTGAGAAGAAATAAACCTTTAATATATTTATTGGTGCATCCCAGATAAGCAATTCCTATTGTGATGTGTTCTCTCAGAGACTGTACTATGGAAAATTGAGAATAATGGGCCGTGTCATGCTTTCAGTCCATGTGCAGAACTCACACTGATGTCAATAGGAGCTCTCTTCACAAACCAAGGCCCATGTATGACCCATAGAGTCACTACTAGATTTTTCCCATACATAACTACAAAATTAATGGAGCATTGTAATCCATTTTGAGATCTAATGAAATACACCACGATTTAAATTGCAATTAAACAGAGAGATGTCAATAGGCATTGATGAGTTTCCACATGAAG
>NW_010259610.1:102591-116355 GCF_000690775.1 Eurypyga helias
AGCTTTGGTGGGGTAATGGCTCATAGACTCTAAAAACACATTTACTCAGAGCGTTATTTATTAAACATCTCAGGAACCTTAAACATGTGAATTATATCTTTAGTTGTAAAACATAATTTGTACATCCAAGACTGGATCCATTCTGAAAAAATCACAGAATCTCATATGATAAAATTAACAATTTCTTAATTGCCTACATTTAAAAATAAAAAATAATAACACTCTTAAATAACGGTTTTATAGAAGGGGGAGGTTGGAAGGTTCGAAGGTTGAGGTGATTCACAAAGAAAGACGTCTATTTAAAATTCATATACTCGATGACGTTTCATGTGTCCATGGCTTTTTAAATTATTTAACATGATAAACTATTCTAGGGTCGTGTTTGTGTGAGAAATGTCAGGAAATAATTAGGGCCTGTGTATTTCACAGCACAGGGAGACCAAATTTCATTACAACAGTGTTTAAACTCTACAGCAGAACTTTTGAATGCCGCAGTAATATTAATCTTCTAGTGCTCTGAAATATTTCATTCCCTGCTTCCTACCCTCATAAAAATACACACAGAGCTGTGGCTTATCTTTGAAATTACCCATTGACATAAAATATGAGGACTATTATTTTCAACTGTGTTTCAAGGAAGTGTTTTCCAGTATGCTTACTAGGCAGAACAGTTCTGGTCTTTAGGCAGGAGGTCTTGTTACCCTGTCCAGAGGTTGACCTCCCTGCTCACCCTCACCCCACTGACCCATGCTTGCTGGGGTCTCCTGCAGCAACCCGCGACTTCTGCCAGCACCTGGCTGCCGTGCACTGACTTTCTCATTTCTCCCAACAGTAGTTCATCCTCCTATTTCGTATACTGCAAAATGACAGAGAGGTCATTATACATTGTAATGTAATGATAAAGCGAGTGCTGGCCAGTGTGTTGGAGACTCAAGGCTTCAGCAAATCCACTGTGCCCTGGAGATGTGCAGTTTCCCAGTGAAGGAAGAACAGTTTCCTGGACTTCAGATGAATTAAATGAGGAAGCCATTCCCCTCAGATACTCTGCAAACTCTGTCAGAATCCAGAATTTCACTTGCTTTTGAGCATTTCTTTTTCTTTCAATTATATGGGCTAGACATTATGTATGTTCTTTTTACAAATAAAGATATGTTAGAGTGATATGGCTAAAAGGTGAAGTATGGGTCACTTTACAGGATCACAACAGTTATATACATATATATAAAAAAATCACATAGAAAAGCCTAAGAAAATTTAGTATTAGTAACATTACCATTGAATTTTTGAGAAGTTTTGAGAGTGAACAAATAATTTAGCTTTTTTTTTTTTTTTTTTAAATGCCTGCTGGTTTTTATTCTATGACACTGTGGCTCCTTTAGCAATTACCTTGCCAGAAAGCTTCTCTCTCAGATGGTTGGCATATATTTTGTGATGTTCTCACAAGACAGTGAGGCAGGGGCACTGACTAAAAATGACACAGGTCCCATTTACTTCGCTGCAACACCTCCATTTAATATCCCACTTTATCAGGGAGATGGATACTTTGTGTCTGCATCCCTCCTCTGTGTTAAAGTTTATATCTAGGCAATATATAAACACACTCCCTGGAAACTATTTAAGCCAGGAGTACATCTAAAAGCTGTTTTCTTATTGTTTCCTGACTTTCTGGACACTAACCAAGACCAGCAAATTCTTAAATCCTACAAATGATTTCAGCCATTTGTAAGTTATAAAAGAACTCTGTTCAACCTTGAACATGCGAACTGATTTCTGTCCCTATCGCGGGTTGCTGTGCTGCTAAGCCCTCTTCGGTCTGCAATAGGCTTTGGTGGTGTGTTTTTTTTTTTTTTTCTTCCTTTGTCTGCTTTTTCAGCTTACACCTTCTCTATGAGAAAGGTCTCAGATGACAAGAAAGGGTCTCTGAGCACACCATCCCCTGCTTTCCACGCACTTCATTTGGAGAGGTAATATATAAAACTTCACCAGCATAGTTCGGACACTGGTCTCCCAGTAGGGACTACAGGGAAAAAGAATCAGGAACTTGCGTTTATTGCTTACGTTTTCTTTCTTGACCCTTTCTCCCTGCCCCCCCAGACAGACAGGTTAGGTTCAGAAAGGTTCATCTTACCTTTCTCCTTTGATCAAGGTGCAGTCCCTGCATAACAGAACAAACTTTTGGTCTTGTAAACTATGGAGCTCGACTTTGGAAGATCTACAGATTTCTATTAAATGAAGCAATGTTTCTTCCTCGCCACAATCAGTGGAATTTTTTTTCCACAGTCAAGCTTGATAAGAACAGTTTAAAATATGTTTTTCTGGACTGAAACTCTCAGTTCCCAGACTACTTCTTTTTACGCCTGTGAACGTAGTGCTATACTGTATGTCAGTTTGGTCTTGTTTGTGGGTTCATTTTCCCCTCCATTAGAACAGCTTTTCTCTCTTTTTTTTTTCCTTCTTGTGATATTGTTCAAAGGCTTCTTGTGATGCCTTGAAAAAAGTTATTGATTGTTAGATCATTTCTCTCATTCATTCAGATGTTTTCTGGTCCCCAGATGGAAACATCACAGCTGCTGCTCTGGAATTCACTATCGACTTTTGTCTCTGGATTATCAGAGCCCCAAGCAAAAAGGCCTGAATTCAGGCACCTCTTTTCCCTCTGCTGAGGCTTAAAGCTGTTATCCTTAGAGCTCAAAGGAAGTCCCAGTGACTGTACATGACCAGAGTCTGGAGCAGGAAGGTCCTATGATTGCTTTCTTTGAGCTATTTTTCTAGTGCTTCTTTTTTTAGGTTCTGTATAATTTTTCATCTCTTCGGTAGGAGCATCCGATCTAGGAGACCAGTCTGCTTTCCTGCTTCCCTCTGCTGTTGTTATTTCTGCTCTGGTCATTTATATGTTTTATATTTGAGGGTCAGAATCAGCCTGTAAATTACTTTCTTTTCAAATTCAGCCTTTGCTGACCAGCAGCCATCCACTCAGACAAAGAAGAAAGTGAGAAGGATTGCTGTGTTTTAAATGCTTTTCACCCAATCCCTTGAGGAAAACCTCTTTTTTAAATTCAAAGGGATGTTATGATTCAAAGAAAATGCTTATTCTACAGACTGTTTCCTTTCCATTAAAGTTTATTTATACCCCCCTTCTTGTCTGAGGGTATAATTATGAATGATCTAAGCTTGTACTGAAAATCCTAAATTAAAAAATACATCTGTTGCAAGGATTCTCTCACCAGAAACCTTGAAAATGTTTTCCTGTCTGTGTATCCATATATCTGTCTGTCTCTCTCTAGGTTTATGGCTATCCTTTATATGTTCCAGAAGTAAACGGTATTAGATCACTTGCTGTATACATTCAGGAAAGTAATAAAACTATGTAGAAATCTGAATAAATTTTATATTTATTTATATTCACCTTTCAATAGCATTTTCACTTGTTAAAAACTGAGGGAATTAGATTGTATTGTTCTTCCCCTTCTTGATTTAGGAATAACAATAAGTGTAAGAAAACATAATTTAGATGGTGAAAGTTATCTTTAAAAAGAAAAGAGAACTATAGCATGAATAATACGAACTGTAACAGTTCTCATTCAAAAGCTAGGTGTTTTCCTGACAACAAAGTGCAATTACTTCAGCCCAACTTTTCAGCATACCTCAGGAAGCATCAGTGAAACACATTTTTTTTAATTAAGGCCAACTCTGTCCCAACATTTGCTTTAAATATGAGGACCAAAGAGCATCAGAAAAGGACATTATTTCTTCATTCCTTTGAAGCTGCTGCCTCCTGATATGTAGCTCAAGGGAGGGCAACACCACACGGACAGTGGATTCATGGCAAAATCTCCACTTGGCAGTAGATATTCAGATAGCACTTTTCTCAGTTGGATTTCACCTGATTAATAATCTTATTTTTCATTTTTAAAACATTACAGTGAAATGAGTCCATTAAGATGCTGTAATGTTAATTAACATTGTCATAAGATCTTCTTTCATTTCACCTGCATGCATTTTTGAAAGGTACATTGTGAATGATTCTTTTACCCTGCCATTTGCCTATATATCACTTCATGCTAGTACTGAAAGGTTAAATGTTATAATTTATGCTAATTTTAATTTTCCCTAGTGCCATAGGCAGTACAAATCAAGCAGCAGCAATTGATTATACATCACTGACAGTATAAAACAGAACAAACATACAGTTCTGTCAATGAAAGGCCTGTGCCAGGTTAGTCATAGTTAGGTTGTTAGGGCCTCCTGAGAACAGCAGTCAAAACCAAGCAATAATGATGATATGAATATTTATTTTGTGCATAGTTCTGGATCCATGCCATTTTAATAAATAATGTTCTATGGTACTTTTGTGCCTCGAGAAGTGTGATGGAAAGGCTGTTTGCCTCTTGAAGCATTTTGTGCAATAAATATCAGATCTCAATTTGGGCTTTGGCTTCTCAGAGCAGGGACTGAAGTTGTAGTGGTCAAGCAGCATTTCACTGGGGCATGTGGTTATACAAGAATATATAGGATACAAGTTCAGGAGAAGGAAGAACTCAAGATATGTCTTAGGCCATCAAAAGGCAGAAAGATTGGTCACTAACTTTGTATCATCTGGCAGCTAATTAGATCCTTCATCACTATAGCAAAGAGTGTCTTTGGAGTTGAAGCGTGATAGTCAGGTTCACAGATAGAACTTTTCAAATAACCAGGTTAAACATCTATGTTGTTCATTTATACTGCTCTTAAATCCCTTCCCTCCTCACAGCACAGAAAAGGTAACACATCACCCTTGGTTAGACTTCTTCAGAGCATATCTTTGCTGTTACTCCACTCCTCCAAAACTAGAATTTTCTCCACAAAAGCAGCATTTGAGTGGATTGCAGGCACTTATTAACAGGGATGAATGGCTAATTCCCTGTTCTGCAATCTATCTTGTAAGATAATTAAACAGAAGAGAGAAATGAGCTCACAGAAGTATTGAGTAGCAACTGGTATTTTAACATCATGGGACGGATGCTTAATTTTCATGAAAGACATGAAAGGATGAGATGACTTAAAGCCCTTTGAGACAGAAGAAAATGCCATTTGGAGGCAAACAGAAGTGACCTCTGTGGCTGTTGGCAGTACTAGGAGAATCAGTCTGGACTGAGAAATGTGGTTTATGTGTCTCAAGAGATTTTCTACTCCTGAGCGTCACCCAATCTGAGTATAAGCCACTGTGGGCACCTTGCTGCAAAGATACTGTTGGAAGGGATGAGCCTCAGAGAGGGTTAGAGTCTTGCCTGTATATTTAAGAGGACAGTCAATATCACATTGCTTATGAGAGAAGGAAATGGATCATTGGCAATGGGATTAGGCAATTATTGCTTGAGTGGCGGGCAAATAGGTAACTCAGTGAGAAAAAGACAATTACACACACAGATCACAGAAGATGGGAAGAAGATCTTGCAATGAGACAAAAACAAGTGTTCCAGGAAAACCTTTTCAAAAATACTTTCTAAATTTCTGTCTAAAAATCCTGTTGTCTTTTAGTTGAAAGTCACTTTGGGTGGTTTCAGCGCTTCTAACTACAACAGTCATTTTCATGTGTCCAAAATTTACTCAATATGCGATAAATCTTAAAACAGAAATGGGAATTTAGCTTGTCCCCACATCAGCTTTGCATTACAATATGATTTTGGTAAAAAGATGTATTTGTGAATAAAGCTGGTATAGTACTAAAAGATTAGAATACTCGTTTTCAAATATAGTGCTTTAATTTAAAGAAGACACTATTATTATTTTTCATGTAGCTATCACTCTTTGACTTAGAAGTAGTGAAACAATGACTGGTTACTTTAACGCAGATGGTTTCTTCCCCACCCATAAAGACTGGTTACTTTAGCACAGATGTCTCTTTTTCTTCCATAAGGCATATTAGAAGGAAAACAAAGATTCACATTTAAGCAATAAATAATAACAACTACCACCCCTATTGGCTTAGATATGTCCAAATCCAAAACCACAGCTAAAAGTTACTTTAAAATGTGGTGGGCCACAACTTATAGTTCTTTCATTTTGTTTTCTTTTTAAAAGATTTGACTTTGTTGACATTTTTTACCCTGTTTCAATTGATCTTTATTGAAAAAGAATAAGGATGGAGCAGACTGACAATTTTATTTGACAGATGATTAATAACTTTGCTTAGATCTGGCCTGAAGTGTAACCACAAAGTGTTTGATAAGGGAGGGATAAAATATGGTTTGCAGGCAGTTGAGAGTTTAAGGGACATAAAATGGCTGAATGGCAATTTTAAAAATGCAAGGTACAAAATGATGAGGCTGTGTTACCATTGTACCAATGCCCTTTCATCCTACGGTTATTCTGACTTCTTTTCTGATTGCTCTTGACTTACGTTGGAGAAGTCTCCCTTAGTACATGTGCAGAAAGGTCTTTATAAACAGGTGTCCCCTTCTGTGCATAGGATAGTGGCTCAGCCTCCTATCCTAAAGTCTCCAGGCTACCCTTGGAGCACCAAGTCTGAGTCTGAGATCAGCACAGGGTTTGGTGGCTTGCTTGGGGTCCTCTGGGCTAGCCTGCTTTCCTTTGCCATAAGGAAGCTGGTCTCCTGTCTCCTGTCTAGCGCAATGCTGTAATGGATTGTTTGCAAGAGAAACCTACACGGTTCCAGCTCTTTGCTTTTTCCAAAAGGAGTGTGATCTGTCCCATGTTAAGCTCGGGTGCAATTGAAAACAAAATTATTTTATGATAACAATTTTTCTCAGGCTTTTAGCCCAGTCCAAATTTTGCCACTGCAGGGAAAACTTGGTCGTGAGGATTTATATTATGTTTATTTAATTACTAATTTCTGTAAAAGAAAAATTAATACTGTTACTTGTGGTGACGTGTCATGCCAGGAATAACATTTAGCATATATGGCTTAACAAAATAGGCCATTTTTAAAGGATCTTTTCCTAAAATTTAATTTTAGATTTGGGACTATGGAGCATTTAACTAACCTTCAGGAGGATATTTTGAATAAAAATAACAAGAAACTGCCTTACTAGAATATCAACCACGCTTGACTGGTATTAACCATACGAAAAAACGTAGGAGACACATAAACTTCACATAAGAGCTACAGTTAAGACCACTCTTTTTTTTTTTTTCTTTTTTTTTAAATGGATGTCCAAACTTTAAAGGTCCGTATGTTACTCTTCTTAAGATTCAAATATACTTTTGGAGACTGAGTTCCTACTGTTTGCAATAAAGAAAGCCTCATGGATGGAAGGGAAAAAAAAAAATCAACTTTCCTTAATGCTACTGTTGGCCAAAGGGAAAGTGAAAAATAATTTCATAACAAGATATCCTCTGTACTAGAACTGCATTTTATTTTCTCATCCCTGGATGCAGAAAGAAGTGTTTCAGCCTCCTTGCCTTCACCCTCTGTCTTCTTCCCCTATAGTCTGAAGTTTTGCCCCAGAGCAAAGCCCTTGCGACCCAGTGCGGCATAAAGCTGAGTAAGCTGCCGCAAGTAGCTGCTTTCTCCCTGAGCATCGGGGAGCAAGGGCTGACCAAAGACAACTACAGGACTCCTCTTGACTTCACTGGGTGTTGGATGCTGACTAGGCAGTCGATCCAGGACAGTATGCCTGGTAGACCGCATTGAACGTGGGGACAACTCACATAACCAGTCTAATACTGGTCTGACAGTCCCTTGCATCACAGTGTACTGGCACCCCAGGATATACTCTGCCTTGTTAGCTGTCCTGTATTGTCTTCTGTAAATATAGTGAGTAATACAAAAAGCATTTACTAATGAGGCTTAAAATTTTCCTTCAAATGATAATCTTGCATATTTACATGCTTGTGGTTTGCTGCCATTATATGCACCATTTTTTGGCCTATCTCCTTCATTCATGCTCTCTGGGAAATGCACTGCTTTGAGAGTGCTGCAGATAATTTTGTTCCCTCCATTTTTGCAGGATGTTTCATGTGCTGTGTGCCCGTTGTCATGTGTTGTGTGCCCGTTGTCTTAGAAATGCTACTTTAATTGGCTGAGTGTTCAGAGGGATTTTTAGAGCTGCGGGCTCTAAAACTGGCACGTGCATTTTGTGTGCGTCCAAGGGTGAACGCGATGCCCGAAGACAGACTGTTTTAACCCTCGGTGATAGGCGTGATACTTCCCAGAAAGTCAGAGGTTATGTTTGAAGGACCGGCTCTGCTCCTTGGGTTGCCGACCCCTGGTGATAGGAAGTCTGCTTGGAGCAAGGTCACAGCAGCACAAACCACCTGCCCATCGGCCGGTGCCAGGGGCCGTGAGCCAGGCCAGCCTGTGCCAAAAGCATGGGAGAGGGGAGACGAGCGGGAGGGGAGAGGCTGCCGCAGCCCTGCCCCTGGACAGCCTCCACTGGCAGTGATCTGGAGGAGCCAGGGTGAGATTTGCAGAGCCTCCTTTCACCTTCCCTGGATGCCCTGCAAGAGCCTGAGGGCACAAGGGCTGCAACCTCATGCATGGGTGAACTTGCTCTCTACAGAGGCCTGGCAGCAGTGAGGTATCTGATGGATCAGGAGCACAGGCTTAAGTTCTTAAGCAAAAAGAGTTTAAAAAAGATTGAAGATTAAAGCAAAAGTTCGAGATGATTCTCCCAACAGCAGCAGAGGAAGGAGCAAACAGCGGAATGAACCTGCTGTGGCATGGCACATCTGGCTGGAAGGTGCTGAAGATGCCTACCATCCTGTCTGGAGGTGACCATCAGCCAACTGAAGGGTAGCACACCCTCCTGCTCAGTATTTTGGGGACAAAGCTGTGACCTAACACAGGAACTGTTTCTGCCGAGTCCCCAACTGCTGCTGCTTCTTGTTTTGCAAGGGGGCAAGGAGGGAGAAGGACGTTATGCCTTCATACAAATGGAGTGCAAATATTGGGAGACTCAGCTTTAGCTGTAACAAATTAGCTTATAAATAGCTACAGATGAAACATTTCTCTTACCACTATACCTCATTTTTATTGCTATATAGTTGCTAAATCTTAATTATTTGATCTGAAATGGTAACAGACATTTAGAATGACACAAATAGGAAGTATCATACAAAGACAAGTTCCAGAAGAAATGGCCAGAGCAGTCATTCTTCAGAAATCCTTGTTGTAAAATGTTGGCTCCCAGCTCATGAGACAACTGCAGGAAGCATGCATGACTTTATTTAAAAGTAAGGTTCCTCAAGGAACTTTAACTTTCATTTAAGATCTGGAAATCTGTGTATCTGTAAGAAGTTATATGTAAAATGCATTTTACCCTTTGAAGCAGAAGGCTTTTAAGGGACTTAATTAATTCTGGTTTTAACATGGATGATGATATCCGTACAATAGTTTCATGTACTCCAGGTGACGTACTGACTTTATTTAGGAGCCTCTAAGCTTATGCGAGTCAAGATAGTTCTATAGATGTGCTGATATAACTCTGCTGAGATACCACACACAGATTGGTTTTTTTACGACTTTGAATATTTATTTGAAGTTTTAATTTCAAGAGATTTTGGTGGAGTCATTCTGCCTGATTAATATAGTAGTTGTGTTTTTCTTTTTTCCTAATGTAAAAGGGTTTGCTTCCCCCATCTGGCCATGTATCCATTGTGTCAGTTTCTGCATCTTTGTTGCTCCAAAAAAAGCATAGACTCATGTGGTTGAAGTAATCCGCCTCCCAGCCATCTACTGAAATAGCTGTAGTCACCCAAATACACACCTATCCCGCACTCTTTCATGTTCCAACCCCAAAGCAGATTTTGCTGCCTCTCCTTTCCCAAAGCCATTTTCAGTTTAGACTTGTAATTCTCTTTCCTGAGTTGTTTCCTCCAGCTTCTCTCTACCCATAGTCTTTTCCCTGACTCCGTGGATCTCTTGCTTTCACCAGGCTGTAGCATTTCCCACAGCTCTTCCAAAGCAGCCAGCGAAAACCATGAGGCACATCTGAGCACCAGCCTTGCCCTCAACACCTTCTTACATTTGTAGCCACAGTATCTAAATGACCTTTAAACAAAGGTTTTTAGAACTATAAAAGAGTTTGAGAGGAAAGCAACAAAATAAATATGTTTAGAGTTAATATCTCCAAGAGAAACATCTGTTTGTTCCTTTGAGTGACCAAAGACAGATTCTTACACATGTTCAGAACATGCTACAGACTAATGCCCAAAGCTGCCAAAATGAACTTTGAGTTCAGTGTCCTTAATAATGGATCCCAAACAATTTATTATTAGTGATATGGCACCTTTGGTTTTATTAGAGGTAGTTGCACTTTAAAGAAAAATAAAATTTTTAGGTATATATTGTAGCATTGCACTTTAGGCTGCCCATATCTTAAAATTTTAGAAGCTTCAGTAGACAATATCATCTTGAGAAGACTCTTCTCACAGGGAGTTCACTTGTGGGACACTTACTTGGAACAGATTTCTATTTAGTAGCAAAATTAGTAAGTTTTCAAAAGAATCAGAAAAACAGACACACTGGGGTATACAAATACAAGCAGTGGGAGACAGCACTGGTCAAAATGTAGAGGAATAGCCCACTTGGGTTATGTTTGTTCCTGCACACTTGGGAACATGTCCAGGCTGCACACTGTCCCCTGAAGAGGAAAGAGCTACTCCTTGCCCTCTTTCTTGGGAGAAGAGGAAGTGCTAGCAGGGAGCTGCTGACTCTCCACCTAGGTCCTTGGTTTGGTCTCCCAGAGAAGCCATGGAGGACGGCTGTAGTCCCTGAGTCCTACCTAGCAGAGGGCCTTAGGCTGCACATGAGGACAATTCCTTCTGACCTTGTTGGATGCATGTGAAAAACCTGGCTCCAGGAATTGCTTTGAATCAAGGGAGGTTGGGAGACCTGGGGTAGTGTTTAGAATATTTAAAAGAAATATTCAGTTACTGCAATTCAACTTTTGATTCTTGGAGTGAGTGTGTGGCCACACACACAGAAGTATCTCACCTAGAAGAGATGTGTTTGTGTATTTTGTGAGTGTAAATGTCAATGCACAGAGAAACAGTTGTGCTTCTTATATACTGCCATTCTGTATGCTTCAGCAATTTTTCACTCCTCTAGACAGCAGTGCAATTTCAGACTTTCCCAAGGTAGTAGTAACATCCATTCTTCGCTTTTTTGTAAAATGTTCAAAGCTTTCTTGATGAGCACACACGTGATGCATCACGGGGTATGTATCATTTGCTATTCAGCATCCAACCTCTGCCCCATGGTACCTCTCCTCGGAGAGGGGAGTTAAGTTCAGTACACTAGCCACACAGGGAATGCACCCATTTAATAGATGTCACACAAAACCACAGTGTAGGTGTAACCGTTCCACATATCCCGTGAATAAAGAGAAGATGAACGGGCAAGAAACTTGCTCAGCAGAGTCAGTTTTCTGAAGCATGAGTAGAAGCTCTAAAGAAGATCTCCCGTGTCCACAGGCAATGCTCTGGCATGCAGATGAAGTGAGATCTGACATCCCAAATGCAGCAGTTAATGATTTGTTGATTAAATACCATATTAAAGTTTATTTATAAAATAGAAAACTTTTTTTTTTTTTCTCAGATTTAATTTTCTAACCTCTCTTTCTGGCAACAAATCTAGCTTATATCCATTGAAGTTATCTTTCTATGATGATACAAACAGAGGCAAGGAATATTGATTTTGGTGGGATGTTGAGATGTAACCATCTGTTCATCAAGCATGAATACTTTCAATTTGTTTCCAATAGAGCCTAGAAAAGCCATAAAAAATAGTCACTTTTAGCTGTTACAGGCAGTTTAGACTGCAGGCATTTTAAAAGAACACAAGGTGCTCTCCACTTGCTTTCCAAACAGTTGGCCCTGTGACATTTGACCATCCAAAAAATGATCTTACTTTTGAATGGCCGCCTTACACCATCTACAGGGTTCGGTAGGACATTTTGGAGGTCATGATTTTGAAAACAGAAGAAAGTCCTTACCTCAGAAGCAGTGCCAACGAAGGCAGCAAGCAGAGAAGAAAGGTCTTTGTCCTAGTTGGGAGGTTAGGTGCAGCAAAAAGTAAATCTATGTGTATGAAACAGTAACAAGTCACAAGTACCCATCCCCTCTAGTCTGTAGCGAGAGGGATGCACCTGATTCTGGACCCTGGAGGCTGGGAAGCCACGAGGGGAAGACAGAAAAGATAGCAGAAACTACTCCTACCTACCTTAGAACATGAACTGTACTGCTGCCAGACACCTTCTGTAATTCAAATCACTGTGAATAATTTGGCATTGTGATTTAAAAGTAAAAAATTGGACAATCACTGAGAGATTTAAGAAAATTCCTGCACTTCCATTTTACAAATGCTCCATATTGATTTTCCTATTTTTAAATGTTATTTTAATGTGGTCCGTCCACACCCTCCCCCCCCACCCCCGGCAAGTGCTGTCATCTTGTATTTAATATCATTCTTCTACAGTGAGGGAGGTGCATGTTTTCAGTGTATAGCAGAGCAA
Source organism: Eurypyga helias (assembly GCF_000690775.1). Classification (NCBI taxonomy): domain Eukaryota; kingdom Metazoa; phylum Chordata; class Aves; order Eurypygiformes; family Eurypygidae; genus Eurypyga; species Eurypyga helias. The sequence goes on from NW_010259610.1 coordinate 115,047, forward strand.
AACAGCCTGTGGAAGATGTAGGATAATCCAATACTCTACAGCATACACTTCTTCAACAGGGAAAGGAAGCTTGTCACTTTACTCAACGAAAGACACAGAAATACCATGGGATTTTTTTTTTCCCCTCCAATTGGGCCCCAAATGTTCTCATGCTATACTTGTAATGTGCATTACTAGCTGATTAGAAGTGACATCAATTAGTCACATGTCTGTGTTTCTGATGGAAATAAAAATGAGCTTCTGTACACAAAAATCTCAAATTCATCTCTACATTGCCTAGGGATTTTTTCTCCCGCAATATCAGTTATCAGTTTAATATAATATTGTTGACTTAACAATGATATATTTCAGGCTGAAGGCAGAAATGCATTTTGAATTAATAAATTGTTTTGAGATGGGCTTAAAGAATATTTCATTATATGAGCAGCAGCTCTAAAACCTATTTGGTGGTCTTTCAATCACTGCTACCTGTGGCCTATTTATGTGGATGGCATTCATCAGTGTGGCAGGAAATATTAAACAAGTGCTAGACAGTTATTAGTTCTCCTCAAGCAGAAGTCCTCATACCTTCTATTCCTATGCCATGGGAAAAATTCACTTGGTATTTTCTTTCTTGCAACTGTTCTGCTGTTCATAATTTGATGGAAAATTGATTAATCACACATTTAACTCAATGCAAGATCTTCTGCACTGTAATAAATTATGGCCATTAATCAATAAGTACAAAGTAATTCCAGGAGTCTGGAGACACGCTGGTTTCTAATAGAAAAACTTGTGCTTAGGCCTTCTTGCCAGTGACCACTTCATCTGAGGTATTTTGCACCTGCCTCAATCCAATTAGATGACATAATTAATGAATCTCTATGCAGTTGATAATTTGTTATACAATGGAAAGAATGTTTTGGCACATCTATTAAGTCTCGATGTACAAATCTTTGCAAAGGAGGGAAAACCAGGAACCTAAGAAGGGAACCTACAACCTTGGCTATGGCAGAGGAAATGTCTGTTTGTTCCAGGGCACTGAGTATGCAAATTCCACTGAACTTTAAAATTTGCACATTTCCTTCCCCCTTTGTAGAAAGGGAAGCTAGCTCTGTGCAGAAGTCTTCCATGCCATCTTGTTTCTTTTATGACAAATTAAATGGTATGATTAGAGCAAGTATTCAGGAAGTGCTGTTTCCCAGGCAATCTAATCAATGTTTCCTTGGTCAAGTATCAGTTACAGTTTTACATATCGCAATCCATTTGCACCTGTTATATACAGCTAACATATAAGCACTCAATAGATTTTAGTGAGAGAAAGAGAGTG
>NW_010259610.1:116386-148703 GCF_000690775.1 Eurypyga helias
AAAAGAACCAGTCTGCTGCTAATTCTGTCACTAGGAGACTCCATGAGCAGATTTTATTTAGAGACTTTGAAAAACAATTAGCTGAGGATTATAGGACTAAAAGGCCTTTACTAGCTGTACCTGGAAAATACTTTGCCCATTTAATGCCTTCTAAGCTGTCATTGTGCTTGAACTTCAGTCCCAGTGATTAATGAAAAGCTGCAGGGCACAGCTAGAAGCTAAAGTCTCAATTATGAAAAAGCAGTAACTAGTTTAATGTGCTGATGCTTTTATACTTAAACTGACAGCTGTGAAAAATGGCAATATTTCCAATCATGCTTTAATAATTTATCATTAATTTATTGGCATGTCCAACACACTTTACTCCTACTGTTCCTTTTCTCCTTTTAGGCTCATGGCATTTCAACACTGAAGAACAAAATCTGTTGCAAATCTCTAAGGACGAACCTCCTTATGGTGCCTGAGTGATTACTGTTTGCAGGCAGACTGTATTATCAGGTAGTCCACAGTTTATTGATGTAGATACAGTACGAACATATTTGAGGGTTGTGATATGTGCAAAGCATCATATTTAGCTTCTGCTAAATCACTCTAACTCTATCAGCTTCAATGGAGTTAGACCAATTGAGAACGTAGATGGCTTTGTGGGACTGGAGACAGTCAGCCTCATGCAGGCAGTTTTTGTTCATCAGCACAGCAAGTTCCCTGGGTGGAGAACAGGAGGTGTCTAAGTGCTCTAAATCAAAAATTAAATTAAAAATTAAATTTGGAAAGTGTCCCTTTTGAAGAATTCAGGCAGAGTCTCACCTGCTATGAAATCTGTGGAAACATTATTATGTTTAATACCGAACAATTGAATCAGTGCAGCTAAGTCAATTTAAAACAGCTGAAGATCTACAATCCATTTATATTTGGAATATTTTGAATTTTTCCTTTCCTGTTTTGGTGCTCCCTGCTTACTCAGTTTTTCTTGATTTAGTGTATGAACAAAGGGAAAGGAACAAAGTCGAATAATAAAACCTTTCTTTAGTACAATTTCCATGCTGAATACAGTTTGTCATGGTTCATGGCCGTTCCCAGGTCTGCTATGGACTAGACAAATACTCACAAAGATGAAAAATTATGGATTTTAGAGTTCATGACTGCTTTTCTTTGATACCAGAAGTTAACCTATTTTATTTTTCCTCTGATACTTGTATAACTTACAAAAGCTTAATCATCCAAGCAGGAGTGACTCTGAGCAATATTTTTTTAGACACAAAACCTCAGTCTTATTTGTGCTTTTGCATGCATTTCTCTTTGTGTAATGACTGACACTGCTAAGGTCTTGGTGACACTCAATTGGTGTTATATTTTATTGGACCAGAGGACCCATGAGTTTTTTTGCCAAGCTCATATAGCCATGAATAGTAGCTGAGCTCTTCTTGACAGCCTGGCTGTGGTGAAGGTTGCCAATTTCTGGTTTGAAAAGCAGCCTGACCAAACACTGGGGAAAGTTATTCTGAAGGGTTTGATGTAAACTATTGCAAAACTGCTATCTGGTTGTTCATGAACTGACTGAATAGGAGAAGCAAGGCTATGAGAGAATATTAATATCAATTGATGTGACATCTGTAATGGTCTAACAAGTATAATGTATTATATTGCTGGGCTATTCACAAAAAGCTGCGGTGCGTCCAATTTGAATTGATGTGACGGATAAGACCTGTCAAGTGGTTTGTTCCATAGGTTAGGAATTTGCTGTTTCTTATTAAAAAAAAAAAAAAAAAAAGATACTTTGGTGTTTGCTTGTCTATGCATTTGGAAAATTTTTTGAAGTTTTGATCATTTTGATCATTCTTTTCCATGCAGACAAGTTTATACTAATTAGTTAACAGTTCAATTATTATCAAAGGCAGTTTTGAATGAAAAAGGACCAGGCTGGGAACTTGGTGCCAACTACGTGTTTGAGCACTGAGTGTGGCACTTCATTAAGGATCCTAGAAATGGGCTAAAGGAAGTGAGTCATTAGTAATACTTACCTCTACTACTGTTCCTTGAAGGAATTGAATAGCTCTTTTGGGAATTACTACCTGGAAAAGGAGGCTTATTCTAATCCACATTATCTGTTAGGCTGTAGACCTAATACTGTCTTTTAGCAACATTTGAGAGAGAGAAGAAATACAGGACAACATATACAAGCAGCTGGGTGTATAGTTGTATCTAGATTTGTGAGGTTCATGTCTGGTTGTTGCTGGATGTACAGCCAGCTACCAACAATCACTCTATTATCGCTCTGCTACCCTCTATTTTTCAGGCTTCTAGTTTGAGGCTTGATTACGGCAATTTGGAGGATGTATGCAAAACAATTCCAGCTACTAATTGAAGGAACTTTACTAATTAGAAAAGGCTATGGAACAAATAACAATTGACAACAAGCATGGGTCATTTTCTGTATTGAACACCTCCCTGAGAGCAAGGCTGGTAGCTGGCTGTTGGAGGAACAAATCTCAGGATCCTATCTGTTGGATGGATGGCTGTAATCATAGAATCATAGAATGGTTAGGGTTGGAAGGGACCTTAAAGATCATCTAGTTCCAACCCCCCTGCCATGGGCAGGGACACCTTGCACCTTGTAATGGAACTTTATCCTGTGGTACTTCCAGTGGTAGTCCAGATGAAACTGTACCACTTCTGTTAGAGTAACCTGTGTGTGCTAGCATGTGTGTATGTTTACAAGAATGCTTGGGTGTATTTTTACAGGAATATATCTAATATATACGATATTCCATATATTTGCATTAGCCTTCAAGTAGTAAAATAAAAAAAACCCTTTAATTTCATGTTTGTCATCTTAAATACTCTTTCTTAATAAGCTTAAACCTCTTAAACTTATACCTGTGCTTTATCTCTCCACATGCATCCCCATGCTTCCTAAAAATAGTTCCTTTCCAGTATGAGAGTGTATCTCCTCCTCTGCTGCTTGAATTGGATAATAATATTGTCCATTCTGCAATAGAGGGATTTGTCTCATTTTCCCACTGCCTTAGTGAGGTATTTTTAGTAGTTATTAACATTAGTTTAATCCAAATATTATTTACAGTAGAAGCACCAGATATCTTAGTAATGTCATTTAATACATATAAGTCTAGAAAATGCTGAAAATCCAGTCCTATTGCCACTTTGATAAGGTCAAGTGTTTGCTATCCAAATTCTGTGGCTCTGGAATTCAATACTAGATGACGAGTGTCTCAGGTGCAGTGCAGCTACAGAAGGAAATTGGTGCAATTCTTCACAAAGTACATGTGGCAAAAATAACAAAAAACACAGTCAAGGTTTCTCAGCACTCACTGTCAGAGACTGCTTCAGGGCCTAGTTTAGCCATCACCTTTGTCTACCATAGCCAGCACTGAGTGTTTCTGTGGGCATTGCTGCCTGACTGCTGTATTCTTATGAGGAAGCATTCATGCTACTGAAAGTGTAGCCATGATGGAATTTTTAGATTAGCCTAAGCTGTATTATGACATCATGACAAAGTACCAGTTTTTCTGTGACTTCTGAAGGTGTCTAAGTACCTTACAACACAGATAATATACTCTCTGCAGCCAGCTTGTGCCAAATACTGCCAGATTTCTTAGTGACCTACTTTCACTGAAAGTCAAACCTGCTTAGATACTTTCTCAGGCTGTTACTGCTGTAGCAGGTTAGAGGTACACCTACAGTTCTGCTTTGGACTGAAATCCTGGAGAAAATAGAGCAGAGGTCTTCCACTTAATTTCAATAACTCAAGCTCAACTGCATTACATGAGTAGTGTCCTGACCAACTGGAAAGCAACATTTTACCTTTCCTAACTCAAGGGGACATTGTTTGGTGTCAGCTGTGGTGGTAAGAATAATGAGGTACTCTTCTTCCAAATGCCAGTGCTGGTCTTCCTGGCTTCTTCCTCCATAGCCCAACAGCTTGTACCTCCCATAGTGATTGGACTACCTGTGTATTGCCTTGGTGTAACCATACTGTAACCTTACACCCCCCACAGATTCCCAGTGGAGTGACTGTGGAGACTGCTTTCTCTCCACCACTGCCCAAGTAGCTTCCACGAATGTTATTTCATAACATCCGTGGAATAGTAGGAAGTAAGGGGAGCAGTCCACTTATTCTTCATCTTTTCTTTCATCCTTGTCCTTTACCCAAAAGTGAATCCAGCCTAGAATAGTTCACTTAAAACTACAGTTCATATAATAATTGTTCAGAGAACCTGTTCTTTTCCTTTTATGCAAGCTAAAGTCATATTTGGCCATGCTGTGCCACTGAAGCCCATCCTGGATGAATAGAGGTGATTATGTCCTGGCCCAGCTTGGAGTGTTACATGCTGGGTCTACGAGGAAAGGTCTTGCATGGCTTATATTGCCAGGAAACATCTACTATATGACAGAAAAATGGATTTTTTTTTTTTTTTTTAAATGAAGACACCATCAAATCAAATCTGCACAGCACAGTAAGTCAAGGGAGTCACTGATAAATGCTTCAATGAGAGGGATGCCCGCTTAATTGAAACAGCAGTGGTGAAAAGTGAGAAAACATCTTCAATGCATACTGCCTAAATACTCAGAAGTCTGGGGATAATATGTGCTCTGACTGATGTATTGAAGGCACACTCCCAGTACCAGGTTAGTGTGATGAGAAAGACCAATTTAAAATGTCTAGGGCAGGAGCAGATCATTTGATAGACCAGCTTTAGGTGTGTAACAACTTGGAAAGTTATCTCCAAGTTTTGATAATCACTTCACCTTCTGAGACTGCCAATCTGTTTCTTAACTGTTCTTTTTAGTGTGAAAAAGTCTCCCATTTCTATTCTCTGCCCTACATACTTGGGTCAGGAAGTGAACATCCTATTTTTACAGCTTTGAAGCCAAATGGCTATATGAGCAGCTGATTTCTTCACAGAATCCTTCTCAGACGTTCTTTTATTATTTTTTTTTACAAGAGGAGCCCTCACTATTTCCCCAGTCTCTACCTTAAAAGAAATAGGGCAACACAACTAAGAAGATTCACAGTTTTACCTGCTGAAGGGCAGAGTAGTCAGTGGTATTCAGCCCTGCCAGGTGCTGCTAATATTATTTAAACTGTGGCCCAATTAAGAAAAATTGGTTCTTTAAAAATAATTTTTTGATAGCAGATAACAGAATTAAAAAAACCTATTAAAGGAACCTTCTGAATTTTCCACTGACTGTGAAAACAACATTTTTTTTGAGAGTTATATTTTTTTTTTGGCAGTTGAGTAAAGTTTTCTTTATTTTGAATGGTGTTGCTTCAAGAACTCATGGAAAGCACATTTGAATCTGTCTTATTGCAATTTCAGGCTCAATTTTGACTTAGGAAGAGTACTGTAGAAATAAAATTACAGTGACTAACTCATGTCTGGGACAAAGGCAACAGACTCTGGATGCACATTTTCTTCTTACAGGGCCTTATTAGCACAGATTCTCTTTCTTGGGTAAAATTAGTTACTTATTCAGCTTCAAGGTATCTTTTTGTAATCATCAAAACAGAAGATTTCTTCCAAGCAACTATTTTGGGGAAAGAATTGTGAGGAGTTGTTATAGGAAGCAAATTAGGGGAGATAGTTTTTAACACAATTTAATGTATGGAAACACAACACATGACAGTAACATTGTATTGCTGTGTAAAACAAGTCATCCAGATTTATATATTGAAGTCTCTGTTAGTAGTTAATCTGCTGCTGGCCACCTGCAGAGGAGGAATGGAAAAGCTTCCTTTTGATCTCTTTTGTAAAATGACCTTTAAGGGTGAAAAAAATATAAAAGAAAATAAATGTGAATGAACCTTAAAAGGTTTGGTACAAATATTCTGTTGGGAACTGTTTGGTCCTTTAAAAAGATATCCATATAAGACATTAAATGTATGAAAGAGAGCAACATCTGTGTTTTAGGTCAAGAAGGCTCATCACCCATTAGTGTAACTCAGCTAACTTCTTACAGGTCACTGAGACATGGTGTCAGTCTGGAAGATTACTGTGTGAGTAGTCTGTGTCTGTGCTGAGAAGGACAGCTTTGAATATGGAAACTAGTGGGAAGGACAACAATTTAAGCTGCTCTGCAATACCTCTCCTCTTGAGAAAGGTTATTCAATTGCAGTGTTCTGCGCCCCTTATGTGGTATATGCGTCCTCATGTCTGAACTTTTGGTCTTTGCCTTGTCTTTGTCTTTGCTCAACTGTTGGTTTGGGTTCATGTCACTGGTAGGAAGACAGCCGTAACCATGATTTATACCTGTTTCAGTGGTAGGAGCCAAAGCAAAGCTCCTTCTCTCTTGCCTGAATCAGTAAACATTAAAGATTCTCCCATGCATGAAAATAAAACTGAGCATTTGCACCTTACATTATCTTGTGTGTAAATGAGGCTAAAAGTCTGAAAATCATGCTCATGACCTCTAAGTGGGCAGAGATAATTCTGTCTATTATACCTCTCCATTTTTCTATGATGCTGAATTTCTCAAACTGTCTGTAAAAGCCCAGGTTCTCCTCTTACCCTTGCACATACCCAGACACCAGGAAGACATATGTCTTAATGGATAATGGCTCCATTGTGTGAATACTGTCAGTATCATATCAACGTGACATAAATACAGCAAATTAGCCGTATGTTACTTACATCAGAACTGCTTCAGCTCTTTGTGTGGAATGGAAAAGGTGCAAGTGAAAGCTCTCTGAAGCAGCATGAGTTTTTTCCTTTTTAAAAGATGCTCCTGTGAGAAACTGCCCCAAGTTTTAGATTTGGTACTACTTCAAGGCTATTTTTTCCCCCAAAGTAAGAAAGAACTATGGTTCATAATTACCTAAGCACTTGGAATTCGATACTTAGGCAAAATATTCCTTATGGAATGCTATTGCCAGCCTTGACCAAGCACATGTGAAAATGAGACATTTCTTGTGCATATCACCCTATGCTTCTGTCCCTGACACTATTGCCCTCCTTCCAGGGTCATAAAATAGCATCTTTCATGATGAAATGCAAATATTAGTTGAGACAATTATTTCTTTCAAATATCTTTGATTTTAGGGACTAAATTGAGTTTGTTCTTACCCTGTCTTCCCAGATTTAAAAAAAAGATGCATTTAGTCTCCTGAATCAGAAAATACTAATTGTGTCTTTCTCTTCCAGACATTTGCAAGATGGTGCAGCAATTGTTAAAAGATAATACTGCTTTTGTCACTCAAGAAGTATTGTAAAATGATATTCTGAGAAGTGTTAAAAACCCACAAAAAATCAAACAAATCAAGCATTTGCCACTTCCAGATAATTCATTTTTATTAGTATCAGAACATATGAATAAGCAGAAGATATCCTCTAACTTCTAAACCTAAAGGTACTTTGGAATCTGTGCATTTTTACTGAGGTGTGGAGGTAACAAGTGTTACATCCCCCCTTAAAGCTTAATTCCTAGAAACAAGGAATATGCCAACATTTGCTTCTGTGTAATCAAAAATGACACAATACTGGAAATTAAATGTAGGGAACATTTTTACAGAAAATATCAACTAACGACTACATGCGGCCCTTTTTTGTGCAAACACTAGATTGTTCATTTCGTAAGCTTGTTTTTGTTCTCTCCCTGCCCCCTTTTCCTGGGAACATCTTTAAACAATGGTTTTCAACAAGTCATTTTTTTTTTTTTTTTCCCCAAATTTTCAGCTGTAAGGTATCAAATTGCACCAGTCTGATTGCATGTGTGTTTTCCTATAACAAGTCAACACTGAATGCACGAACATATTACTATGGTGCATGTTTAAAAACTATCTACAATAGTGATCAGTAAACTTACAATGCCTTTAAAATAGTAAATACACTTCTGTTTTCAGAGCAGTTCTATTGTGATGATGTCATTTGTGTGAATTTTGCCAGAGGAGAACTTTGAAAAAATATGTTGTATATTACTTCAGTGACTTTTTCAATATGTAAGATTACCCATGGAAGTGTTTTTGGGAGAGGGCAGAACTTCACAGAGCCATTGTTCCCTTCCAAAATACTAGAGACATGCTACAAACATTACACTAACATGAGGCTTCACTCTCACTTTTGTCCTTTTATACTTTAACTCTTTGGTCATCTCTGACTCACAACAGTGGTGACATTGACTTTAGTGGTATGCTGATTCAAGTGAATTAAAAGCATATATTTGAGGGAACATACATCAAACATACATACAAAATGCTCTGAGAGGACACTGGGTTGCAGAGGTTCCTGGTGTTGAGGAACACTATGACCGATGCAGACTTAATGAAGGAAAAGTGTTTCTCAGACTTGTCTAGCTTAGCCACATCTTTTTTTAAATATAATTGCACATGGTTTAATTGTTAGGTGTCTTTTAATGACTAGAATTATGCCTGTATTGAAAAAGTGTGCTTAAAGGTTATATCTATGGTGTCATATGTGCAGGTACCAGCATACCCTGCATTCTACCTAACTCCTTGTTTACCTAGAAATGATACTGAAGTCTCATGACCTTCTTGTTAGAAAACCAAAGTAGGTTGGATGACATTAAAAAGAAGAAAAAGAAGTATTGGATAAACTGTCTCTTGCACTTTGCAAATACAGTATCGAATTTAAATATGATTCTTAAATACTGTAGGATTGACTGGTTGTTCAAAGAACACACAGCTTCTAACCCCAGGGTGTCCTGAGCCATGACAAGGCATGGCCAAACTTCAAATGATAATAGTAATCAGGATAATAATAAATTACCAGTAATCTGTGCAGAGGTTATTTATTGGAATTTTGAGACTCATTTTATAGCTGAAAGAAAGCAAAGGTTAATTTATAACTCATTTGTATTTTCCCTGCTCAAGCCCATACTCAACCAATCGTACTGCTTCACTGTGGCTCAAGGGAAATTTTGTCACTGCTTTAGTGGAAACAGAATTGGTGACCTAGAACCTGTTCCTCTCTGGTATTACACTGACTGTATTCATTTGAAATCAGTGGCGTGGATACTGGTGTAAAACTGCAGTAACACCCTGGTGAAACAGATCCTTAACCCCCTGCATCCATACAAATTGTGTAGACCTCAGTGAACTGAATATTCAGATTCTGTATTTATGCTCAGAAAGGGGAAAAAACACCCATAGTTCAGTCACATAATAAATGTGATGGGAAAATAATCCTATAGGGAGAAACATTGTTTGCTTTGTCATGAGACATACTTGACAATTACTGCTTTGTCCCTTTTGTGCTATTGCAATGCAGTTATAAGATTGTGCCATAAATCTGAAAGACTGTTTTGCAAAGTTCGTATCTGCGTTTGCTACCTTTAATATTAATAGGAGAATATCTTTAAAGTGAGTAAATTGAGAAAGTGGCTGAAACTATAGTTTATAAAAGAAGATTAGTGGGTTTAATATGCACTGGAGAGTAAAAGAAAAATCTTATTACTGTATGGAGAAATTACCTCATAAAGAAGCTAATACAGCAGGCTAGGGAGTAATTTTTAACAAGGTTTTTATGATGCACAAGTGTAGGCAAGTTAATGAACTTATCTTTCTAGTTATTTTCAGATTGTAACAATGCATTTCTTTTCAGTTCCTGTGCTTTAAAAAGTAAAACACATTTAATCACTTACAATAAAACTAACTCATTAGTTTGATAAATCAAGTAAAATCCTATACTGCTCCTGTTGTGGCAGGGCTGCTTAGAAACTAGATCAGGTGAAAACATTAAGTATAGCACAGAGCAAACTACCAGGTTTATTCATTATTGGAATTAAAAGGTGTCACATTGACAGGGAATGTTCATTTTTTGGAAAGACCTGCTCTGGTCTCAGTAACAGAACTTAGGAAATAAAAGCTAAAATAGGGACTCAGGCCAAGATTTTGTTTTAACAATTCCACTCTTAGCAAAATAGCCATGTGGTCTTTGACATTCATAAAACAGACATCTGAAGAATGTCACATCCAACAGCAAAGAAACCACAGGGGGGAGTTGGTAAATACAGAATGTCCATCTGTCAGCACCCCAGCATGGCATGCGTAGGTATTGTTTAGGAGGAGCATGTCCACATTTTTCTGCCCAAATGCAAAAGACAGACTGCTGAGTAAAACAGTTCAATCTTTATATTGATTAAAGAGATGTGCTTTCCTACCATATAACAATGACTGTACTTGAAATTAATTCAGCAGCACTCTAAAGGAAAGACTGAAGGTTGTCAGACACTCACTGCAGGTTTTAATACAGACGTCTTAGAACAGAAATAATGGGGACATATCACAACAATTTGACACTACAATAGGGTATTTCATCGAGAGTTTATCAGAACCTCATCTAGACCACAATCATGTAAGCTACAGTCATGCTGAATGTTATCATTATTCACAGCTTCCATCGTGTCATGGGATGGGACAACCTTCCCAGAAGCACACTGAAGGGAACAGAGGAGTGTGCTGAGAAAACAAGTTATTGCTGATCAACTAATTGTCATAAATGGATGGGGTGGCTGGGTTTCTCCTTTGCTGATGAGAACATTCTCCCACATAGATGTGGAAGAATTGCCTGCAAAGAGCGGCAGCAGGAAGCTTTCTGCTAGTACAATACGCTGAGTGACGAGCAAGTTGCACACTGCTCAAGGCACTCGAGTGTCTCCACACCCTTGTTAAAGGTCACAGCCAGCAACCTTTACTGCACTGAACCAATTAATCTAAGAAAGATTATGGTTGGTGGGAAACTGGAACTGTAATTACCACAGTGTTTTTACCTTGGGGTGGAGAAGTATTGGTTTTCCCAAGCCACATTTCATGGTTTGCACACTGCTGATGAGCCACTGAATACAGCTAAAATGACTCATTTGCTTTCTAGGGTTCACGGGTGTCTTTTTTTCGTTCAAAGTAAATAACCTCAAATGGTTCTTCTGAGTTAAGGCCCATCTACATACTGTAACAAGCACAGATCTGAATCTGGCTAGAGATATATTGAGAGGTTTATCTATTCATTTGTCTAGAAAACCTTTGAAGGGCCTTTTGAAAGAATGTCTGACAGGGATTTTCCTGCTTGCTCCTTTTATGGTAGACTGTGCTCCTCTCTTTTTTTGGGGCCCAGGATAACACAATCTTTACTGAGTCTTCCTTTGAATCTTGTCTCTCTACAGGTAATTTTGGCTTTGAGGGAAAAAAGTTCTCTCTTCCTTTATTTTTTACCTCAAAATTTTATAGCTCTGAGAAAATGCTGTGAACTTCTAAGATGTCATATCTAAAAATATTTGCAGGACAAGGAATACTATTTCCATCTTTCTGATTCTACTATTCACTTTCCTCCCTCCCCACACAGCCTTAATCTAAACATTTTGATGCTATATGTTTAATCTTCAGAGCTGCTGATGGCTGTCTAGTATAGATGACCCTGAGAGTAAATTAAAATTTAAATTGCTCCTGAGCTCCACCTCAGTCATTAAGCTTGGTGTAACCTTGACTCATGCTTGGAGGTAACTCCTCCAGGTGGCTGACACCACACCTGCTGGATGCCCCTGAAGCGTAGGCTTATATCAAACTATGTGATTCAGTGTAATCACTGATTTCTTGAGAAGCAACTTTTAAAATCAGAATTGACTGGAAACTGAAATAAGCAGCTGAAGGAAGAGAATGGGAAGAGGGTTTTTATTTTTTTTCCACTGTAGTTTTGACTGCTTTACCTGATCATAACATCCAGGTTTATTTCCCTCTCAGCGACTTTAACTGGTCTGTAAGTGAAAATTTTATATGAAGCTAAGATCCCACCACCACTTTTGTCTCTCTGTGATGCATATGTGCCCTTTATTTTAGCTTGATGAAGGCTGGCCTTTGAAATAGTTGCTGCTCCTAAAAAAGGAAATAAATTGTCAGTGATTTCCACCACCACCCCCCTCCCATAAAAACCCCCCAAAAAAAAAAAAAAAATCAGACACTGTGGATGCTGCGGAGTCAGAGATTGCTGATTAGCTAAAATGGGCTTAAAAATATAGAGCTTTGATCTCAACCAGCTCTGACATGGCTCCTTGTTCTTTGGGTTTGATTGCAAAAATAAATCTGTAATTTTCAGTGAGTATGTACAAAATACATTTCCTCAGTTTTAAAAAGCAAATTGCCTGTATACAAGTATTGTCTATTATATGCATTATATTTATTATTATATGCATTTATTCTACTCTCGATAAAATAACATTATTTTGACTGTAAAATATAAGTATCTGCAGCAGATATTGATCATCTGTGATTAGAGAAACCACCTCATAATTGCTTGTAATGCTGGAACTTTGCTGAAGGATTTTCAGGGTTTTTTTGGGTGGCTGGAAAGAGAAAGTGCATGAAAAGAATGGACCAACTTCTGCTCTCAGTTACCTTATGTAAATGTAAAGTAATTACCAGCAAATTCCTCTAGATTTATGTCACTCCTTCCTATTTAAATCAGAATAGCATTTGGGGAAGATACATAATTCTAGCACAGTATTTGCCCAGGAACAAATATTTTGATAGATGAAAACATCATTGTGCCATTTGTTTCACACTAGTTATTGAAGCAATAGATACTTCTTTAGACTGAATAGGTTAATTACTCAAGACACAGCTTTGATAAAAACTTTAACAGACCAATTCCAAGAGCAGCCATCCCTTCCAACAAAGAAAAGCTTCATAATTTCAAGTAGAAATGGTGTTTGAAATGTCATGAGAACATGCATTTACTTTCAAGTTTAATGGATTGAACTTGGAAAGAAATATTGAAAATTAGCCCCTTTTAATATATATATATATATAATCTCAATATTTCTGCTCCAGAAAACAGAGATGTGCAAATAACTTCCCAATAAAATGAACATAACATCCAAATATTGCTTTTTTGAACCTCAAGAAAATATCAGTTTGAGACATGGGCAAAGCTCCTTTCCATCATTATTTTGACCTGAACTTTTGCTTGTCCACGTTCAGAAGCAGATGCTGGTTTCCCAGGCACAAATTGCAAGCATCATGGGAAAAATGACAAATATTTTTCTGCTGAAGTTTGCTTATGTTCTGAGAAGTGATTACATCTGATGGTCTTGCCTGCTTTTTGCACGTTTTGCACAAAAAACTCAGTTTTACTGGCTGAAACTTTCTCAGGAAATGAAATTCAAAGAGCTATGTTAAAAGCTGTCATCAAAAATGTCAGGTCTCAATTTGCAGCAGGGGTGTGTTGACTTGCCCAAAAGTTCCCAATGCACGTTGCTGGGGAGGAAAGTTGCTTATGGCATAGATGGATAATAGGTGACCTCACTCAGTGCAAGGAGGGAGCTGATGCCACACAACTTCATTGACTACTCATCTCTAAATGACATTGTTTAGCTTGAAATACTAATTACAGGTCATAGCAAAGAAAAAACCATGAAATGCTGTGATTTAATTTATTGTGTGCCCCATCTAAACTTGCATCACTCCTACCTCAGTGATCCAAGCTTGCTGGTGTTGGAGGGGGTGTTACTAACAAAACTATTCCAGGGAACAGTTGGAAGCTCCACTCGTACTTGCCAATTAGCCATCTGTCACTCTGAGTGATCACTTTGCAGTAATGATATAGTAGTGATCAATTTTGTGATAGGAGAACCTGCTCGGGTGTTACTTTATAAGCCAAAGAGAGAACCAGCAACACATCCTGGGAGAATGCCATGGAAATTGTGTTTTGTGCTACACAATGTACTGCTGGAGTGCATTGTGTAGCAGGAAGAGCTGAGCTCGCAGAGTCAGATGGTAAGCTCTAGAGCTAATGTTATCAGGAAAATAACTGCCAGTGGAAGGAATTTGTCGTGTCAACACAGTGCCCAGGATAAGGCTGTCAGAAACCAAATGTGGAACAAGGATAAGAAACCTTTAAACACTGAGTGCTATAGAAGGACAGACACAAGCCAGGGAATAAAAGTATGAACTCAGAAGAGGAGCACAGAGCAAACAAACTCAACTCTTGTAAAAATGTAAGACAACCTCCAGTATAGAATAAATGTAACATGAGAGGGAAGGAGAAAGAAAGGTGTGCGTTGCGGAAAGTTGGAAATGGAATAATAACAGACAGCTCTGAAATCTCAGTTCACGGATAGCAAATGGAGACCTGCAAAGGACAGGTGGCCATGAAAAAAATAAAACCCTTTCACGGAAACAGTGCATCCATAGTAATGCAACATAAGGTTGAAAAACCATATTGTTCAGAGCGGGAGGAAGCATCGCATGGCCCAGCACACCCTCTCCCTGGGTACCTGGAGCCCTCCTAGTGTGGTGGTGCTTTAGCCAGCAGGCCCTGACAGATGCTGCGGGGGGTGGGGGAGCTGCTTTAGTGAAATCAGATTCTTTATCTTGTTCTCCAGCTTTTCCTGATAAAACCAGTTCAGATGCAAGGGACAGCTGAGTGCTCTTGCCCCTGCCAGTAGGACCATGGCCAGGGCTCATCTCACTGCGGGGCGACCATCTGCTGCCACTTAACAGCACAGGAAACCACCACTGAACAAAAGCTTCCACTCCTACAGCATCCCACCTCCTGCAACAAAATGGAGGGCGAAAGGAACGGCTACTGTAGCAACTGTGATTTACAATGAAGAGAGGGCAGCGAGCACTGCAGGTAAGGTTATTGGGAAGGTTTCCCCCTCGATGCTACCAACAAGTATGAGGACATTATTTTGGGGCTTAAAACAGCCCAGGTGAACAAAGGGGAGCAAACGGCAACCAGGGTGGTGGAGGGAAGGAATGTGGCCTCCCCGTCTGCAGAGAAACCCCTCTGCTGTAATTAGATTTGATGCTGAGAGAGGCTAAGCCCGGTGTAGGAGCAGACAGGGCGATGCCTTTCAACAGCATCACTCCTCAACTGCAGAATTTCTTGGTGATTCTCTGCATGCCCTGCACAGTGTTTTGGTGTTTCTGTCAGTCCATGTACACATTCACATGCCATATTGCACTGCCGCCTGAATGAGGGATAGTGAACACATACTGGGAACTTCACTCATCAAGAGATTTGTGTGATTACATACCTACCCACCATGAATTTGCTTTCTGCAGGCTTTTCTTGCTTTTGTTCATAAGGAAATTTGAAAGATTTATTTTGAATCTATGCCATGAAAAGAATGTCTTTTTTTTTTTTTTTTGGTACAAGATTTGAAGCGAATAAAAAGGTATATATATGATTTTTCTTTTTTAAAGAAATGCGAAAACTTTTCAACTGGTCAAAACTGATCTAGGATGTATGCCAGCAAAGAAATATATGAATATAAAGTTGCCAGCACTAAACCCATACCCATTTATTGCATTTTGACTTGACAATCAATCAGAAAGAAAAATAAAGGCTTTATTGTGGAAAAATATTAAGGCATATAGAGCTTCCACAGAAGGGGGTGGAAGGATTCAGATGCAGACCTTGAATTCAGGGGAACAATCAGTTGCTCTTCCTACATATAGTGCTTGCTAATATCATGTTCACCCAGAAAAACAAATCCTTCTTGAGGATGGCCAGAGGACCTGGAACTTCTGGGAAGTAGACTGCTCTGCTGGAGGTGTGTGGGGTGTTCCTGGGGAAGCCTATCTGGAAATGAGCTCTTCTGAGTGGCAAAACTTAATCAGGTGATCTGGGTGAACAGTGGCTTTTCAGAAGCATCTTTTGGGTATTCTGGAGTGCCATTTAGATCAGGTTTAGATTTATGACTTTCTGCTGACTTAATTTTCTGTCTCTTCTCTGAGGTTGATCCCAAGGCATGATGTGCCCTGAGATGTCATATAGGTGTTCCATGCATGGACAAAGCAGGTGTTTGGGAGGGGTGACCTAAAAGTGTTGTACAGAAAAGAGAACACCTGAAGAGGCTGGCTAACTCTTGGTTTTCATGCAGAAAGGGCATAGTAGGAAGTCAAGGTCTCTGGTTACCATGTGTTTATTACCTGTGAAGCCATTGTGTCGGTTCTGCTCCTTGCGACTTCTTAATTTTATTGAACAGTAAGGGCAGAAGCACCCCATTCAACATAAGAAAAAATGTTCTGGGATGGAAATGCCGACAGCAAAACTCTCAGAACAGTAAAGATCTTGACCTGGAGTTTATATTTTGCTGTTACGTTTTCAACTATTGATAAGGACTATCCTCCCCACCCTCTTCACTCCTCCAGAAAAGGATATGAGTTTGAAGTACAAACCAGCTGTGCATTTGCTATTCAGTCCAGGGTGGGAACTCCACCTGCTCACAGCCTTGCTCTGTTAAAAGCTACTAATCCTCATAAAACTGACCTTTCTGCTTTTTTTTTTTTTTCCATCTCTAATTTCCTGCATTCCTCACACTCTATCCTCTCTTTGTCTAGAAACTCATCTTGTTCTCTTTTGAACATACTGATTCATAAACATATGTTCTAAGTTACCTCTCTTGTCTTTGGTAACGTATTCCACATGCTTACATGCCATTTTACGAAATAGTTTTCTTTAACCTTTTTATTTGCCTCGATTTCCTAATGTTCAAAATATATTCCTTTCTTTCATGTTTTTTTCTTCATAAATATATTGTACAGCTAAACAATGATGATTTTAATCAAAACCAAAACACAGAAGGCCTAATCCTTCTTTGACACAGGAGGTTAAATTCTGTTCTCAGCTACATTTGTGTAACACCAAAGTAGAAAAAGCTCTCAATTTTCACAGGATTTTAATTTTTGGCAAATCACTTTATGGCTACATCTTGATTTACAAAACATCCAGGAGAAGCTGAGAGACATATTAAAAGTAATTTAGAAATTTATTTCTAAAATGAGAAATTAAAAAATTATATTCTGATATAGTCTAGTGGATATTGTGTCTTCATCTGTGTGTACAAGTGTGCATGTGTGTGAACATGTGTTATAAGTATAGCCATGCAAGTTGAATATCCCAAACACAAGGTACCCTGCAGCTGAATGCTTGTTTTTTTTTCTTTAATAAGTTATTCAACTTTAATAATAAATGCCCTTGGATTGTAACAGGCAGAAAAATGTACAATACAGAATTTCATAAAAGCTTCATTAAAAAGGCAGCAGCGAATAACCTAAACAAAATAATTTTGTTTTTTTAAAATCCCTGCACAGATATGCTGCAGAGGGAGGGACATGCAAATGGAGAGCAGAAAAAGGCCACTCCACAACCCAAGTATTAAAAGATTTTAGAGTAGTATGAGTGTCACTGAAGGGAATTTTTTTCCTGCTAAAACAGGAGTTAAAGGATGCAATTGACCCTGCATAGAGAGACACTCTATAACTCCAAGGGCTAATCACCTTTCACTTAGGAGACTCAAGAACCAACATGATTAAATAAGTTTATTAAGATTCAGTCAGCCTGTTTACCTTAACTTTGCTGAGGTAGGTAGTCCAGTGCCTTTATAGCCTACTGTCTGCATACTCCAGTAACAGGGACGCTAATACTCTAAACTGTTCCTCTTGTCAAAAGCAGCACTCAAGCAGATAAATTGCACAGCAGTAATTGTGTATTAAATGGTAATTGAAGTAACTTACATGAATTTCTGCTAAGGAACACATAGGTTGCAACCTATGCTTCCATTTATCCAAATCCTATGTGAAACCACTCTGAATTCCAATTATATGAATATCTGATAAGAGAATGAAGCTATTAAGTGCACAAAAATCTGCCAAAACACAATGATTGCCTTACCAGTGAAATAAAATGTGCTGAAGGGATAGACTTGTGGTGAACCAATTCATAGCATGTACTGAACATGTTGTGGAACCCTCTCAAATGAATATGGGACAAAGGAAGAAACATGAAAGAAATACACTGATTGTACACTAAGGCTGTGCATTTCAGAGAGATTCACCGTATTATCTTCCTTATTCATGTGGATAACAGGCTTACTTATGTCTTCAAAAATAATTCTTTCTATCACACTGCAACAATTCTAAGCATAGTGATAAATAGAAAATATGAAAATGCTAATATATAAGAGCTGGTGGAATTTTAAAGGATCAGGACTGAGCCAAATTTTTAGATGAGATTGCTTGACATAGAAAAAGCCTCTCAAGAAAAAAATGAACACAATCTGTGTATTGCATATGTATAGTTCAATAATTTAACTCTGAGATTTACAAAAATCCATTATCAGAAGTTTTATCCCTGTTGTATATCTTACATGGTTTTAGCATCATTTGCAACTTATAGTTCATGAGTAACAATATCCAACAGATATACAGTTTGGGGTTTATTTATACACTTTCATGTAACTTAAATTTAAAAATGAAAGGTGAAACATCAGCTGGCAAACCTGGTTTTTGTCAGTCAAGTTCAATATATGAAAAAATAATATGGTTTTTATTTTTAAAAGGGACATTATATTTCTTAAAATTAAGATGCAAAGGATCAGTCAACTAATATCCTCAGTTTCCGAGTGGCACAATTCATTCACCATACAAAGTTTCATAGGATGGAAAGTTTTTTTCTTTAAATGAGCAATCTTTTAACGTGAATTACTACCTCATAATATCACATAACAGGTGATACCTGCTACATGACATTGTGGCTTAATATTTTTTTCCAGATGACAGAAAGTGGAACAATACTTATACCTGAAACGTCCTTGCTCATTTTCCCAATCAAAGCAATTTGTACGTTTTGGAAATAGCAGATGAATTTCCCAGAAGTAGTTAGAGGTAGCAGCAAAGCAAATATCTTGCCTGTTTATTGTTAGATAAAATGTTGTAAGTGGGTGGAAAGGAAGGCAGACTTCTGCTAGGGTGGACGTTGTAACTCAATGTGAGGTTTTAGTGAATGTTCTTGGAACAGAGCAGCAGCTTTCTCAGAAAGGCTGGATTACCCAGAAGTTGTGTGTGCTACTCCTATACATTTCAGATTTCAAATTAAGCATTTAGTTTCTAGTCCGCATAAGACAGACTTAATCAAGGGCTTCTGTACAGTTTAAAAATTCTGTTACTGTTGTAGTGGTAAAATGGTGAACCCAGAAACTGTATTTTAAATGTGTAGATTAATTTTCTAGCTTGAGAAAGACAATAGCAGTTTCTTAGTGCTTGTTAAGTACAAGTCCCTCTCCCTGAACTCGTGGTGTTGACTCATCATTCTCACAGATTTCAGCAGCTCTCATCACTTTCCTTTATTCCAGAGAATATCCAGCACTCTACTCTGGAGGCAGAGTATTGGGCTAGATGGACATTCTCTCTGATGGAATACTGTTGTTTTATTATGTTTTTCCAAGGGAAACAGCTCAGGCATTTCTAAACTGGATACAAGGAAAAAAAATCCATGGGTAAATGAATAGGTAAAGCTCACATCAAAAAGATTTGCAAATATGTAGTTCAGGGGCACTTCATGCTTCAGACTGAGGGCTTGACCTTTAAGGCTTGCTAGTGTCAGAGATGGGGTTCTTTTGCCATCCTGTGGAAAGCCAGCTAAACTGGTTTAACATGGAATAGATTCAAAAACCGCAGTTGACACACACTTTTTGCAAATATGTTTAGACGGTCAAATTATCTACAGTTGACCCATAGGTCTCACTCCCATCACCATGCACACACACCTCCTTCCCATAAAGTGACAGAGCCAGTGCCTAGGATGGGACACGATTACCTGTTCAATCCCTTCTGCTAGTGCAGACTGGGAAGAAATGACATAAAAAATTTCTAGATATACAGTTTAGGTAGGAAGAAGAATGGAATGGAATAGAATGGAATGGAATGGAATAGAATAGTTGGAAAGGACCTATAACTCTAGTCCCACTGCCTGACCACTTCAGGGGTCACCAAAAGTTAAAGCATGTTATTAAGGGCACTGTCCAAATGCTTCTTAAACAGTGACAGGCTTGGGGCATTGATCACCTCTCTAGGAATCCTTTTCCAGAATCTGACACTCTCTTGGTAAAGAAATGCTTCCTAATGTCCAGTTCTGACACTGGATCGCAGGAAGAAGAGATCAGCACCTCCCTCTCCACTTTCCCTCCTCAGGAAGCTGTAGAGAGACCCTTCTGTATGCAGTTGAGTACCTTAACATCCTTTGGAATTTGTGGGGTCCAATTTAAGGGATTGCATTCTGGTATTGTGTCCCCCCACAATATGGGAATCCAATTAGTACAGCTATAGCAAATTTTTTCAGGTTGTGCTTCTTCAGCATGCATTTACCTTGTGGGGCTCTTTGCAAAGAGGAAAGCATGGTCCTTAAATAGACTGGCTACCAGTTTGTTTTCAACCGTAACTTAAAACATAGGTTTCATGTAATTTGAAATCTTTGGTCCTTTAAGACTGTCCCACTTTAGGGCTGAGACAACTGTAAAGTTGTGAAAAATGATTGAAACCTGAAATTATCCTTACTTCATCTTCTCACTGTGGGCATTTTATAGCCCAGTCACACACACATAACAAACAATTTTTATTCTTGCCTGTGTTACTGAAGAAAATATACCCAATAATCTTGGTTTTAGTACTTCTGATTATTCCTTTAAATCACAAGGCCATCATTCAATTCTCTGACTGCCTCTGGCTGCTAAAAAGAGGCACAAAACCTGAGAGGAGTGTGGTAAGTCGGAGCTGCTCTGCGAAGGGTTGGCAAGGCTGTATGGGAAGGCTTGGAAAGCATCTGCTCTCACACTATGCTTGGCTTCAGTTAATATTCTCACTATTAGTCCTTCAGCTTCATGAGAATAAAAAATAAATAACACTCTAAACAGAAAACAAACAAACAAATAAGCTAAGGTTCCTGGGTTTCTTCCTCCTGTCTGATCAGATCAGAAAATCTGGCTTGATTTTTTTATTCTAACAGTCCATTCTGCACCCTTCCAGATCTAGCAGATCCGACATCAGTAGGCTTAGGTAAAGGCCTGCTCCATCTCTTTGATGGAGGTGAGAAGGTTGTTTTTTTAATGTAAAAGCTGCACAACCTGCTCCTGAGGAGAGTTCTTCATGCTGCTGACCAGCAAAAATGGGGAAGAAAAGAAAATGATTTAGGCTGGAAGGCAGAAAAATGGTGACTCTTTTGAAGTGACATCAGGTTTAGTTTTGACTAAAATAATTGCAGACAGGCAAATCCTGGCTAACGTACAGTGCTGTATTACTGCGAGAGCTCTATTACTCAAGCTCGTCACCATAGGACTGGTCACTACGGCTGGATGAAAGCCACCCAGTTTTGGGCTAATGACCAGCCAAAGCAGCTGTTTCAGTGGAGAGGCAGAGCTGACCCAGGTTAAAGCAATGGTGGGCTGAGCTTGCCCAGAAAAACAAGGGCTTTGAGGATCCCAAGCGAATGCAGTTGTTGCTCCTTAGGCAGTATAATTCAGAGTAAATGATGTGTCAAAAGGATTGCTATTTTAACAGAAGTCACCAGGTTCTTTCATTGCTGTGCATGAAGTGAGGCTTCCTGAGCAACAAAAGGAATTAGAAGGGGGAATGTTTGACACTTTAGCGATGGCACTGTCTAGTATTTAAACCGGTTTGAGCTGTTGTTAGTCCTACAGATTGCCATGTTGTGTCCTCAGACTGATGTTCACTGTGATCTGAGTGAAAGATTGTATAAAAAAAAAAAATCAGTCTCATGCAGATGCAGAAGTGCTGCCTTATAAATTGGGCTCCCTTTCTTAGATTGAAAGTAGGCATATTTTGAAAAGAAGCATAGCACATGAGAGAATCAAGGGACAGCTGAGTGATTCTCCCCTTTCTCCCATTCTCCCATCCCATGGCTCTGGTCTCCAGCACTGACCTTCATTTTAGAGCTGAAACCTGAAGAACATGAGCTCTGCTCAGCCCATCTGAGCTGACCCTCAGGCAAGGTGAGGGGAGAACTGCATCCATAGCAGACCCTTACTGAAGTGCTCACAAACACTGCTGCCTGCTCTCCACTCCGGTGCAGCATGCAAACCCCTGGGCTGAGCAAAACCCATGGCTTTCCCTGCAGGAGTGGACATGAGGATGGGCTCCCTCTGCTCAGCATCTGCTTAAGTCGTTATGACTCTGGACTACTGGGTGGCTTGTGGAGACTGTCATTGGTGCAGCTGAATCCACTAAATGGGGGACCTTCCTGCAAAACTTGCCTGTTAGCTCTCACATCTGGCAGATAGCAAGTAAGATGTAGACAATGTGATCCAGCAGAGCACCACGGCAGGGTCATCAGGATAGGAACTGTACAGATAGCACAAATTAATGGTGATATTTGTTTTCTCACTGCTGACCCTGACACATACAAATATTTGGTAACAGCTATGGATTACTTCTCAAAATGGACTAAAGATAAACCCCTACAGGATAAACTACCCAAAAGTGTTGAAGGTCTCTGATTGAATTCATCAGACATTCATGTGTATCCACACAAATCAATGATCAAGGCAGGGAATTTGTCAATCAGATAAGTGAGGAAATACATTAACAGGTGACAGACAACAATTTGCTAGGGCACATAACCCTAGAGCCAGCAAGCTTGTGAAATGGCAGAATTGAACCGTGAAAGACAAATCACTGAAGGTGGGGAGAGTGTCTTCATTATGTCTTGCTCTCACATGCAACTGCAGAATAAAGTCCAGTGAATTTCTTACTCTCATCCTCTGCTACACTAAAAATATGAACCACCTGTTAATACACATTACAAATTCTGTTACTGTATCACTTTAATAGCGAGATAACAATCGTGTGCCATTTACATATTTTGCATTTTATTGCTCTTGCATAATTCATCATAAGTAACATAACATGTTTGTCAGGAGAAGTTCCGCAAAATTTAAGAAAATGGAAGGCAAGCTGTAATACAATCAGAAATAGCAAATAATACTGAGGCATTTAGGTAAAAGAAAAGGAAATGAAGTAGTAAGTAAGAAGCATGAATGGAAGAGAAAAATGAACTGATTATAGTGAGGCATAAAATGAAAGTGTGGAGTAGAAAGTGACATCCTGCAAAAAATGGGATTGCTTGGCTCACACATCATAGGCGAGATGAGTTTAATGATGCCTAAACTGGATATACTGCAAAAGAGTAATTGTTATGGAAGAACACATGTTTCAGGGAACAATTGCAGTGCTGAATCAGTTAGCAAAGTCTGTAGAAAAATGGAGCCATGACTGAGCAGACTGTAAGTTTTTGAAAGAACAGTTATCTTTGAGAGATCTTAAAATGGTTCCACTTCACATTAGTAGAGCTGCAAAAAATAATCTGCAGTAGGACAAAATAGCACGATTTTATCTTTTTCTACATTACAATCACCTTAATTTGTCTTGTTAATTTTGGCATAAAAGCACTAGGAAAATGACATTGAAATGTTCTGTGGACCAAAATTTGATCTCATTTCATTTCTGAGCAAAATAAGCCAAAAGCACACATACATGTAAAATTTTTTTAATTATCTATTGACTAGAACTGTCAGACTGGAAACAACGTAGTTAACTGGTTTCAGATTCCCTTCTGCCCCTAAACATGAGCCAGTTTTGAGGAGATTGTGGTCTTCTTAAGGGAATCCTGAATATCTCATAAGGAAAAGCTAAAATTAGAACGGATGAGATCTGCCTCTGAAGAGTCCGAAGGGTTTTATGGTAGTAGCTGAAACAAGATAAATCTCAGTAATTTTGGCTTTGGTGAGGACAACACTGATAGGCCTGTCATTGCCTTTGATTTCATCTCCCATCCAGCTGTAAACGTCACACTGAACCATAGGAGGGACCTGGGCATGGGCAAGTCACAAGCAAACTGTCTGGATGGTCCCTGGCTCAGGGCTGGGAGAAGATGAAGCACAACAAAGTTTTGACACTGGAGCAACTCTCCTCTCTGGGGACTTGTGGGTCACTTCCCTTTGCATTTGTAGTCATGTATTTCCCCCTGGCAGCAAAGAGAATGACTTATCATGTAGTAGTTTTAGGAAAGGATGATTATAGCTTTCTTCTAACGTCATTTTATGGCTAAAAATGAGGAACTGCGCACTGGCACACATGCATGAATCACAGTCTGGGAAACACTATTTTGATTGGTAGGGGAAAATACAGAGATGTTGGATACCGCTGAATGATGATAACTGATGGCAAATCTGACACCTAAGTGCCATTCACAATACATTGATACATAACCCCATGTTTAGAGACACCCTTCCCCCCTCCCCCACCCCCCAAAACAATCTGAATAATGAATCAAATGGTCTCAGGAGTAATTGGATCTTTTTCTGTGTAATTAGCAATTTTTCCCCTTGCATTATAATTTAAAGTACTGTGGTTGAATTGAGCAACTCATGTAATGAGTCATTAGACTGAGGCTTTTAAGGAAGTTATTTCTGAAGGTCTGTGGAGGCTAAAATATGTCTAAATTAAAAGAATGACAGGCTGCAATCACGGCTGTAAAATAAAGGTGCTCAGTAAGCAGTCCTATTACAATCAGAAAGAAAAAGAAGCAGATCTCTGTCTTGTGCATGGAAGCAGAGGAAATGATTAATACCTTAGGTAACTCATTCTGTGCAAAATCAATCTTTCACTGTCAATTTTAAATGAACTAATTTGTTCACAAATCTGCTCAGTCAGTTTGGAAGCATACTCAGTTCATCCATATTAGCAAATCCTTTAATCTTGACTAGTCCACTGAGTAAGAAATCTAGAAATGTGTTAATATGACTGGACATATGTAGTAGGATAAGAATTGATTCTTTTAATTAGTGTCTATTCAAGTTATAGTTCCTTCTTTTACTGAACTATTGACCCACTGATATATAAAGAGATTACTGTTATGACTAAAATACCTTCCAAAGTTTTATTTAACTCTTTCTTTATTGGTCAATGTCACATAGAAAAATAACAATTGAATTATCAAAAAAATAAACAATTTAATCTAATTTAAGGTTTGTTTCAGACATGTTCCCATTAATTCTGGAGATTCAAACTCATATTTGAAATTTAAAAAGCATAAGTCCTAAGTTACTGCTAAAGGAATTATATAATCCTTTCTTCCAATTTAGATAAAAATATGAAATGCCACTTGTAATCCTAGTTTTATATCAAGACAGTCAGAATTTCACCCGTCACAATTCAACTCCTGAACTTGATTAATTTTTTCCCTGCTGAAATTCATTGATGATAAAGATATATTTTTAACAAAAAAAGTAAAAGTAGACAGAGAAAGATGACTCCTGTTCCCCTTATTCCTACTCTGTTCACACAGAACAAGACCTGTGAATAAGTTAAACTATGGAAAACAACCATGTATGAAATAAGAATAAACTCACTGCAATTTGCAAACAAACAAGATTATTTTAGCTCTTTCTCACCCACAGAGAGGGGACAAACACTAGAAACAATCCCAAACAACTGTGCATTTAAAATGGGAAGCGGTATTATAATGATCCCAGCATGGTTTTTGGTACAAAAAATGAAATGGGTCTCTGGTTTCATCAGTCACATGTACTTGTTGCTCCTCACCTTACATTCTAGAAGAGTCTCTGAAGCAGACTGGTCCTGGGCAGATATATTGTCCCAGTGCTGAACATCTATGCCCTTTCTGGGGAGCAAACACATTATTAGTATTGCCAATATGGCATGCGTTTAAGTTAACTTTGCTAATCTTAGGAATACATGGACCTACATCAATAGAAAAATGTTTTAGCATCCTGCCTAGGTGGACAAACACTTTCACTAACTTTGAGATCTAACGCATAGGACTAGATTTTTAAGACTTTCAGTGAGTTATTTAAGTGGAACTTGAATATGGAAGCAAAAGTGAGCAGTGTGCTGACTAAAATGTAGAAAAATGTCACATACTGAAGCCCTCTTACTATAAACCAGTAAGACAGGTGCCTCTGGTTTTTCTGAGCCTGGATAATCTTACTCCCACTGCCTCTGGCAGAACTCTTGGCTCACTGAAGTATGATCTTGACCTGGGGTTTTGCACTTACCTGTGCCTTGTAACGGCACTTTTTTTTTTTTCTTGCTAGCTATACTCTATAATTATGTAAATATAAATACGAAAAAGGAGAGGAAATTTTCACTTAAGCCTTCCAGTGTTTCTCTTTTTGTCTTCCAGCAAATTTTCACGTGAAGGGCATTCTTGGATGAAGCCTGATAGGAAGAGAATAACTGTTATATTTTGAGTCCTGTATTTGTGCAGGTTTCTGAGCATCCATCTGCTTCATTTCAGGCCATGTTTCTCCTTAGCTTTCATTGTGATCGTTGTTTTGCTCACCTACTTTTTCGGTAGACTGAGCTTCTGGGACCTGACTTGTGGGAACCAGCAGATTCCTGTCATTGAAGGCAGCAAATTAACAGTGGCTTTTCCCAGTCTGCTTTCTTAGTGCATTAACACTGGCCTTTGCCATTTGAGCTGTTGATG
Source organism: Eurypyga helias (assembly GCF_000690775.1). Lineage (NCBI taxonomy): Eukaryota > Metazoa > Chordata > Aves > Eurypygiformes > Eurypygidae > Eurypyga > Eurypyga helias. The sequence goes on from NW_010259610.1 coordinate 142,660, forward strand.
TGTATGAGCTCAGAGTTTTTTAACTGGGCATATAACCAGTCTGAGAGGGATTAGGACAACACACCATCACAACCATCCATCTCACACGCTCTTGTTCTCTCATTTTAGCATAATGGTGGCTGTTACGGTCTCCCCAGTTACTGTTTAATGCTTTGGCCAAAAGTGTCTCTACAAGCATTCAGCATTCATTCCTATCTGTGGTTCCACCTTTTTTCTTCTTAATTTGCCTCAGCAGCAGCCATTTTCAGGATTTTGGTTTGCTAATTTGTATCTCTCTCTAGTAGTTACCTTTGCAGTGCTCCCCAGTGTCACCCACTGCCTAGTCTGAAAGCCCAGGTCTTTGAACAACAGAATTATCAAAAAAAAGTACACATGAACAGAAGAGCCTTGGTTTAGCAGACTGCCACAAACACATTAATGATGAAAATGGTTTCTTTGCCCAGTGGTCCTTGCTCAACATTCCAGTTTCAATATATTTGAAATGGGGATCTGTTATGTGTCCAAAGTCAATCAAGAACTGGGCAGAGTACGCATAATGCCCCGCTGCTGGTGGGTAGTTCCTTGTGAGAGTCCCTGTGGTTTGAATGGGAAGTATGTGTTGAGACATGGATTTTTGTTTCCTGATGAAAGTACTGTGGAAAATTCCCCATTTACTTTAATGGTCATTAAGACTTCACAGGGAACTCCCTGATTCTGCAAATAGTTCTATGAAATGATTAGCCTTTGCAAATGCCCGGATACTTAGAGTTAACTATGTTGATGCCATCTCTCCTTATCTCCCTATATGCATTTCTCTGTATGTATTTATGTGGACTAATTTGGTATGATCTTGGTGGAGGACAGGACAGTGGCTTGGTTTGACTCATTTAAAACACTAATGATGATGGCCTTAGAAGTGACTATAATAATAATAATCATGACATTTTTAATGTCTAAATTATTGCAGAACCTGAAAACACTCTTGCTTCCAAGGCAGATGTAGGATTGAACAGAAGATGAATGGCACATCTCTATCAGCCAGTGTGTTTTGATAATTGATCAAATTTCCATTTTAATTAGAAAACATGCACCCAAAGTGGGTGGGATCACAAGATTCTATCAGCTCAGTTTTTCTTAATCCTCTGGGGTGAATGAAAAAATGAAGTGGCTGGCCTTTCACTCACTCTGAATTCAAGAGATTGCCTTGACCACTGCTTGTTCAATTTATCTAGCAATGTCTTTTGTGCTGTATGCTCTCTGATTGTCTGAAAATACCTTTTAATTTTCTGAATACATATATGTATACAATGAATATTAATCAAGAGCTGATTAGTATCTCTTCTGCCAGCACACAATAATATTTTGTCAGAGACAGATCATATCTACAGTTTCATATTTAAAGTCTACAGTGAAATGGCATGATTTTGCCTGAGCATGAACATTGAAGTCCTCCACTAAAATTTTAGATTTTTCTGTCTATAAGTATATTTTGCTAACCAGAAAAAATAGAATTTAAAAAAAAAACATCAAAAGCTTGTTTACTTTTTCTCCAATAAAACTGTGTTGTGATTTAACCTAGCAGGTAGCTAAACACCACACAGCTGCTTGCTCACTTCCCCCAGCCCCCAGTGGGACTGGGGAGAGAATTGGGGAAAAAAAAGGTAAAATTTGTAGGCTGAGATAAAGGAAGTTTAATAGGACAGAAAAGGAAGGGAAAATAACAGTGATAATGATAAAAGAATATACAAAACAATTGATGCACAGTGCAATTGCTCATCATCCACTGATAGATGCCTGGCCAGTTCCCAAGCAGCAGCCCCCAACTCTTCTCCTAGTTTATATACGGAGCATGACATATGGTATGGAATAAGGGGTGGCGAATTTGCTGGGTTTGGCTGGGATAGAGTTAATTTTCTTCATAGTAGCTAGAGTGGGTCTATGTTTTAGTTTGTGAAGAAAATAATGTTGATAACACAGGGATGTTTTTGTTACTGCCGAGCAGTGCTTACAGAGAGTCAAGGCCTTTTCTGCTCCTCACCCCACCCCACCAGTGAGTAAGCTGAGGATGCACAAGAAGCTGGGACAGCTGACCAAAGGGATATTCCACACCGTATGACATCATGCTCAGCATGTAATGCTGTGGGAAGAAAAAGAAGGTTGGGACATTCAGAGTGATGGTGTTTGTCTTCCAAAGTAATTGTTTATGTGTGATGGAGTCCTGCTTTCCTGGGAATGGCTACAAACCTGTCTGATAATGGGAAATAGTGAATGAATTCCTTGTTTTGCTGTGCTTCAAGCATGGCTTTGGCTTTAGCTTTACTTATTAAACTGCCTTTATCTCAACCCATGAGTTTTCTCACTTTTACTCTTCTGATTCTCTCCTCCATTCCACCAGAGCAGGGGAAGTGAGCAAGTGGTTGCATGATGCCTAGTTGCTGGCTGGAGTTAAACAATGACAAACTGTCATTTACGTACTTTCAGATATGCTAGCCAGCAGAGCCACCACTATTGCTGGTGCTACATTTGGCTAAAATCTTACCACCAATCTCAGTTGCTGGCATGGGAGGGAAGAACTTCTTCCCCAAGGGGCACAGAAAGGTTACAGGGCTACAGACCTGAAGGCTAGACCCAACACTTCCAACCCTTGCATGAGGTGAAAAAGCAGAGGAAGTTACCTGCTAAAATTGATGCTGCAGACTGCCCATAGAAGAACTGTCCAGGAATCCAGCCCCATGTTGCCTGGGGAATGAAAGACCTCCGCCGTGGCTCTTCAAACTCTGCTCCCATCCCTGCCCTTCTGCCCAGAGAAATGTCACTTGTTGTATGTACCCAGAATCTGCAACTTTGCAAAAAGAGAGAATAAAGTTTGCCTTTTTATTTCTTCATAATGGACTAAAACTTTTAGTCTGCTTACCTTGATATACTTTGATTTGTATCCTCTGGTGGCTGAGGCTCTGCCTCGCATACAGGATGACAGATTGAGTGCTAATTCTACCACCTGTAGACCTTGTTTATTTCAAAATGTCACTTGTTTTTTATATCTTAAGTGCCAAGAGAGATGTTCTCCCAGGATACCAAAAATCAGTCATTATTATAACATAGATATTAAGCCACCCATGTTTCAAACACATCAGTCAAAGACATCTGTCCTGTGACTGTACAGCAGAAAGGGCAGCATGTTATTAGAGAGAAAGAGAGAGAGAGAGATGCCAGGGGAGCCAAAATCATTATCTGAATATATCACTAAGGGTGTCTGAATGCTGTAGGACCCATGGCAGAGCCCACATATTGTAATGGAAATTTCAGTCCTCTGTGATCATGTAATTACGCCACAGTCATTCTATCTAGCAGGTTCTCATAATTTGTCATGGAAAAATCTGGGCTCTGAAATCTCCAATCTTTGGATTTGAGTCATTGCAAAAATTCTGGTTTTCCAAAAGGGTGAGGAGGAGAAAGCACATCCAGAAGCCCAATTCCTTATCCCCAGGCTTTATGCAAGTTCTGAAAGAATGCATCTAGCCCCCATTAGGTGCATCCTAACACTTACTCTGGAGTCCAGGGACAAACTGCACAGGAGCAAGAAAATCAAGAAGAGGAAACTTTCCGAGGGCATCTGCTATGCCCACGTTGGCTGTCTTGACGAGGCATGTCAGGATGCATTGGTAGTGCGCAGTGAGGCTGAAGATTCCCTACTGGCTGGAACGGAGTCATTTGCCAGGCTTTCCTTGTCAGGGAGAGTTAAACCAGTCACTGATCCTAATTCTAACACTGTTGTTGCAGCATTCCAATTTTTAATCGCTACATGACTTGTCAGGTTGAATATGAACCACATGAATAAAATTTAAAAATCTCCCAATAATGAGGGTGTCAAAGAGTACTAGCACTCGGTGTTTCTACAGTTACCTTTCAGTTTCCTGAAAGTGGAACTAAGGTGTAAGTACCCTCATTTCCAATTGCCCTTCATGTTTCCATCTACCCCCACAACAACTCTTCTCCTGAAGCTCATCAAGACAGTCATCAGTAAGTAGCACATTCCTGCACACCTCTGTACAGTGCTGGGGCAGTTTCCTTCAGACTTGAGTGTAATTCAAAAGGGGATCTCCTTCTTCCACAATTAGGGAGGAATATGGTTGACAGTTAGCTTAAAAGATAAACTTGCCATATACCTTCATCCTAGGATAGGAGCTGTTTTTTTCTAGTTGCTTTCTCCCCAGGTTTTGAAACATATGAGAATCGAGTCTCTTGCTGTCAAAGAACATTGTCTTTGGAGTGTCACATCTTTGCATATCACCAATGTCTGTAAACGTTTGAAATTTGAAGTAATTGTAGAAGATCGAGGCAAGCAACGTAGGAACGATTCATAATGAAAGGGTGTTTTTCAGGCTAGCAAGCTGACGTGTACACATCACGATATTCCTTTCCCCATGACAGCGGACGGCTGGGACAGATGTGCTTCACGCTGCAACTTCGTGGATGCTGACAAACAAATCAACTTCCAGTAGGCTCTGAGTTCTCATTTGCCATTGAACTAATTTACCATCTTCATCTGTTGTGGGAATGAAATACAGTAATTGATTTCAAAAGACACCAGCATGCTAACAAATATGGGCTGCTGCATGCCAGCCTTTTGCAATGAAAAATTAGCTTACCCTTAGCAGTGTTTCAGTTCAGTGATTTCTTTTTATTTGGTTGTTTTTGTTATAGAATGCTTAAATCCACAGTGCTTTCCACAAAAGAAAATCTGCACTGTAATCTCTAATCACTGCAGAAAAGGCAAGGTTGTTTGACTTCATCTTGGCTCAACATTAGAAGTGAATTTAAAGCACACAATAGAGCTAAAGCTACGTGCAGGAGAGAGTTAAATACAATGTTCTGGTTATGGCTTTTCATCTCGTTTAGGTCTAGCCATCATGTCCTTATCATGGCAGTGATATCAACATACAACTGGAGCAATTAAAAATTTTAAAAGTTTAATAATATATGGAAAGTAAGTTCAGCAGCAGACCTGAACTGGGAAAAATGGGATCATCCAATTAAAACTGAAAAGATGCGGTGAATCTGTCAGTGTTTGAGATGATGTGGTTTATTTAAAAGGCTGTTGTACACTGCATATTTTAGATTGAGCTCAATGATCATTGCAAGATGTTTTGTTTTCATTAAAAAAAAAAAATCAGCTGGGAATACGAAGGCAAGATGAAGCAGGAGGAACTGTGGACCCAGGGTGGTGTGTACATCGCCTCCAGACGAGGCAGCTGCTGTGGCAGGGCTACCTGTCTATCAGTGCAACTTCTGCACCTGACACAGCTTCTGGAATCCATCACCACCTTTGAGAAGAAATTCTTCAGTGCAATTAGACAGGAACAAGAGCTCTAACTCCTAGGTGCACTCTCTATTTGGGAAGTCTCTTGGAGCCTCTCCAGCCCTATCTGTGTTTTTCCTGGAAGTCCACTGCAGCCCCAAGGAACTATTCAAGGCTTCAAAAAAATGTTATGGTGGAAAATGCCCTTTTATTAGAACAGAAAAATTTGTACTGCATTTGTACTGTACCTGGGTGCTCTTTGATCCCTCCATCTTACTCAGCTGTTATTAAAATCCCTGTTCACCTCAGAAGTGAATCAGTGCCATAAAGTCTGTTACCCCACCTTTGCAAGCTGAAAAGTACATAATTGAAATGATGTACAAAATTAAGGTGTTACTTTACGCAAGAGTAAAATTTATGAGAACTTGTATGTCTTGCTACTTACCAGATGATTTATCTAGTGCAGTGGCTGCTATGCTCCGCACCATCCCTGTTGCTCGCTATCCTTCCTGTAAATATGAACTGATCTGGAAGAATTCATAAGGCTTTTTAAGAGTAAACAAATTCTTTCACCTAGGAGCATTCTTGGTTCTATGCCCCAGTTTCAGAAATACACAAAACTAGGATTCAACCAAACTTTCCTAACCACAAAAAGTACTAGGAGAGGGGCAGAAAAGCCACTTTTCTTTTTAAAAACTCAGACTATGGGTAGTTTGAGTCTTTGTTCTCTTTTATTCTTATCATCAGAGGTCGAGGAAAATCACAC